>NC_090371.1:55706671-56007319 GCF_036365525.1 Heterodontus francisci | reverse complement strand
GGTTGGCATTTTAAGTATATTAGCAAGTCTGGCAGCATCTGATTTAACCTGCTTTGCACATTTTACAGTGGGTGGCTGGGTTCCCAGGCTTTGAGAAATCCAAAAGCTGAAGCAAGGCAAGGGCAGATTCAGGATGAATCTTTACAAAACTGCAGGAGTGATTCTCCCGGCCCACCAAGCTCCCCCCATAAAAAACCCACCCCCATTCGAAGACCCCCAGGGTTGAGGATTGAATCCACACCCCACAAAGATTGGACCACCCCTCTCACCTCCCCAGGGTCAGGTATCTGAAACCGGCCTGAGATCGGAGTTCCTTCTCCCAGTGTCAGGAATCGGACCCGCCCTGAGATTGAATCCCATCCCCTGGGTCATGGATCGGACCTATCTGGTCCTGCAGCCTGCTCTGGAGTACTACCCGCCCGACTGGAAACCAAGCTTGTCAATCAGTCTGACTTCCCAGCAGGAAACCTGCCAGGGCCAAAAGACACACGCTGTGAAGTTAAAACACCACAACAGACCGGGAGACCCAGAATTCCGGATTTCCCATCCAAAACTCCCCAACCTGCCCATGGACCCCACCATGGTAAATACCTAGGCCCGCATTTTATCATGTGGACTGTCCATTTTCTGATGTTAAATGAACTGACATGGGCATAGTAATGTAATAGTTCTGTTATTTGACCAGTAATCCTGCGATGTAGACTAGTAAAATGGAGATACGCACCGCAATTTTATATTGGGTGGGAGGCCCTGCCCACCGGCCAAAAAGTTGGTGGCAAGCCTGTCTCCTGGGGAGCCAGGCCAGGATTTTTCATGCCCCAGGCTCTTAATTGGTCTCGGGCTGGACTTCCACCAACTTGAAGCAGGAAGTCCCACCTAATGGGAGCGGTGGCCACTGCTGGGACTATACCCAGCCATTGGAGGCAAGAGGAAGGGCGGCTCCAGAACTCAGGTAAGTTTTTAGGGCTTCATTGGGGACAATCGACTGGGACCCGGCGAGGCAAGGGGGTTGGTTAGTGGGGGGAGGTGGGGGGTGGGGGGAGGAGGTGCTGTGCATTGTGGGTGTTGGGGCTTATCTCAATATCCTGAGCTTGGAATTGGTATTTTTCCCAGAGCTATCACTCTGTCACTGGAAGGGAGTTAATAACCTGTGCTCATAATTCAGTGTGATTTTCTGTCTACAATTTGAAATATGACTTCATTCTGTAACAAGTGTCTGAGTTTTTTTTCCAAAATAAATTGCAAACAAGTTGGAGAATGAATGTTAAAAGTTTTTCAAGCAAATTTTTGAATTTAAACTATTAAAAAGTTTTTATTTTACTTTACAGCGAGCCTTCATGGAGAGAGAGTTTGGCAGACTGAGTCAAATCTGGACCAGATCTGTCGGTGCCTCTTTTGCTTATTTTTTTACTTTCTATTTTGCTGCCCTGCCACTTTTTCCTGTTTTGAAGCACTCACGCATCTTTCCTTCATGATCTTCTTTATTTCCCATTCTCCCAAGCCCACTAAGTTCTGGTCAAAATCTCTTGCCTTCTCTCCTCACTTGGTCTTTGTACTAAGCAATTCCTCACCTAGACGTAAACTTTCTCTGCTCCCAGACCATTAACCTCAATGCCCTCCAATCTCATTTCAACCTCACGCTATGCAGTAGCATTTGCGCACATAACCATTGCCACCCTATCAACATCACCATCATATAAGGTCTTAATGGCCAACAAGGCCACCTTGATCTTTGCACACTATTCACATAACCCTGCCAGCCCTCAGCCCCTGTACCCTTATGCTCAATCCAAGGAATGAACTTTTCCCCAGGAGTTACAGCATCCTCTCTTGCTTCACACTTCCTCAGGTCAGATCCTCCTTACCACCCCTTAAAGCTACCTTGATTCCACCTTCAACATTATTGTCCTACCAAATTCCTCATGCTCTCCCATCCTATACATTCCCAACTAACTCAACACTTGCACATTGCCCCTGCCAGAACACCGCACTATTTCCCACCCTCACTTCTCACCATCTTTGTAACTTCCAATCAGAGGACTGCATACTTGAGTGCACATGGCCTTGCTTATGTCAAGCTATATCATCACTGCCTCTCTGCTCCCTAATGCTCTCATTACTCTAGGATCATCTTATAGGCTATGGAGAAGACTGCACATTCCTCTCACTACAAAAACATGGATTTCTTAATTTCCAAAACTAAGATCATGTGCCTCAGTCTTCTGTTGGTCCACTGCTTCCAATAACACTGATCCTCTCTCTCAAGAGTTCTTTTTTCCTTTTCCCCTCTCACCTCTCATCAGATGCATCTCCTGCACGTGTTCCAACACCTGATCTCTTGATTTCCTCCCACCCTAGTTCCTGACCACCTCAGTCAATGTTCATGGTCCTCATCAACAGCTCCCTTTAATCAGTAATTCTTTCCCCTTCCTGAAAACTGTTATTATCAATCCCTTCTTAAAAACATATCCTTGAACCCCCCACCTTCTCTCTAAATATCACCCTATCTTTTTGAAGTCCGCAAATGTTTCATCACCACCAGGCTACAGAGGAAGGAAGAATTGCATCACACAGTGAAGGAGATAGACCACAGAGGGAGCAAGCACCTCTACTACTGGAAATACAAGTAATTGAGAGAGTTGGAGATGGAGAAGTGGGCGGGTGTGGGGGTGGGTCAGCTGCCAGATGTAAGTTTGTCATCACATTCTACTCCTCTTCCATCTCTTGGTGCAGTTAATGAATTGTTCCTGCAAGCAGCCTTAAGCAGCCTTAACTGGTTCATCAGCTCCTCCATCGTCCATTTTGTACGGCAGGCTTAATGGACGAGCTGGTCTTTTCCAGCCCATCATTTTTGTATGTTGATATTATAATCTCTTCCTTTTCTTATTTTCTAGATGAAACACAACACCCACAAGAAGAGAGGCAGCTAGATGATAATGCGGACACTGCAGGTACTGCTCTGTATGCCATCATTCACCCTGTCTCTTCAAGCGCCAAAGCATCTGCAGTGCTTCAGATAGTGAGCATTACAACAATGCACAGCTGAATGCAAACAAGCATGACTGGACAGGAGAAGTGGGCGATAAAAAATGAAGTGCCTCTCCTTCCTGAGTGAAGAGTCAGGAATTGTGAGCCCATCAGCTGAAAAGCTATGACCCACCGCCTCCCCCCACTGACACCACTGCAACTATGTGTAGGAATTGCTGATAGTTTCCGACCATATACAGCACCTATCTAGCCAACTAGAGGAATCCACAGCTAGCATGTAGGGAACCATTAGGATGCCACTTCACTGCATATCAGGCCATTCTGGAGCATTTAGCAGTTCCAGGCTGTACAACAACAGATGCCTCCAATGTAGAAAAGTTTTGTCATTGGCACCTCACACTCCTACAACGAAGGTCTTTGGTGACTATTTCAAGATAGCTGGTTCTTCCAGGTTGACCAATTGGAGACAACTATCAAGCCGGCACGCTGGTTCTATTGGTATCATACAATCTATGCTCATGTTGATAAGTGCCCATTCAGCACCTGTGTCCAGTGTCGGTAGCCTGATAGCAAGGTGCTCGCATAATCGTGCTGTACTGATGATAACAGGACAAGTAGGTATCTGACAGGCTCCCTTCAGTTTCCTGCTTAAGGCCTGCCCAGGGAATAGTATAGGATATGCAGCTGATCATTCCCAGGATGTGGGTGTCATGAGAGGAAGGCAACTACAGTCACATAAGGATGATACAGACAGCCAGCAAACTCACACATTCCAGCCTCTCAACAATTAAGAGGAACACCAGGTCAGGCATAGTTTGAAGAGCATTTTTTTTATTTGTTTCATGGGATGTGAGCATCACTGGCAAGGCTAACATTTGTTGCCCATCACATTGACACCCAGGGAAAACATGGTGGTGTGGAGTTGTGATATTGTGTCCAGCTACTGAGGGGGATAAAAACTATTTGTTACTCAACGTTGTCTCCATTTTTCTTCCAGGATTCAGAGTTGGTATGCTAAACTGTGACAGTTGGAAAATGTGTGCTTGGATGTTAAGCCACATGATAGTGGGCATGTGTGAATGGTAGGATAGATAGTGCTGTCTGGATTTCCTTCTTAATTGCTGTACCACACCAACAGGGCACAACAATTTTGTGCAGGGGTTCATATGCCATTAAATAAAGGTGTAATGACTGCGATGCACAACAACACTACGTCATTATACCTTCATTTAAACTATTACACCAGGAGGTGGACAAACACCTGCTGTTCCCAACAGGCTTCCAACAGAAAATATCACCGACACAAAAATGGGTGAGGACACGGTGCGACATACGTCCCAAACATTTCATGCCCATGCCACCCCTACCCTTCAGTTACGTAAAATAAATTTCTGGACAGGCTTTCCATTTTTATTTTCTATTACTGAAGTTAGATACAGGGTTAAGGCAACCAGATTCTTCCCAATTCTGTTCTCTGCTCACAGTTGTGGCCAGTTTTAGGGTGACAGTTTTACTATTTGTAAATTTTTTTTACAATAATTATAATACCAGTGAATAAGCTTTATATACAAAGAGGATGCAAGATTTAACAATTAGCATTAAAAGGAAGTTACAATCAGCGTAACAGCAGACTGTGACATTCAATTATAATCAGTCCAGGTGCTGTAATTGAGCAAAAAAAAATCACCATGGAGGTCAGCAGATATGAAGGAGGCCACAAGGGATAGTGAGAAGGACACAGAATAAAGAGGAGGGAGGAGAACAAAAATCAAAACAATGGGAAATGGAATCAGTGCAGGCTCACCTGATAAAATTGAAAAATAGGAAAAATGGAAAACATGGGGAAAGGAGGAGAGAAATGGGGAAAGATGCAATGATGAAAGGGACAATAGGACAACCTTACTGTAAGCCAATAAAGAAAGAATAGGGAAACAACAACAATTTATATTTACATAGCACCTTTAACATAATAAAACATTTAAAAATGTAAGAAACAGGAGCAGGAGTAGATCATACGACCCCTCGAGCCTGCTCCACCATTCAATATGATCATGGCTGATCTTCGGTTTCAACTCCATTTTCCTGCCTGCTTCCCATATCCCTTGATTCCCTGAAAGACCAAAAATCGCAGCCTTAAATATATTCAATGAGGTATACAGACAATGGAGCGTCTGAAAGGAGGAAAGCGAGGTGGAGAGGTGGAGAGATTTAGGAAAGATATTCCAGTGCTGGGGCATAGGCATCTGATGCATGGCCACCAAAGCTGGAGCGATTAAAATCAGGGATGCACAAGAAGACAGAATTAGAGGAGCGCAGATATTTTGAAGGGCTGTGGGGCTGGAGGAGATTTTAGAGATAGGGAGGGGCGAGGCCATGGATTTGAAAACAAGCATGAGAATTTTAAAATCAAGACATTGCTTGACAGGGTGCCAATGTAGGTCAGCAAGCACAGGGGTAATAGGGGAATGGGGCTTGGTGTGAGTTAAGACACGGGCAGCAGAGTTTTGGATGACCTCAAGGTCACGGAGAGTAGACTGTGGGAGACCAGCCAGGAGTAAGTTGGAATAGTCAAGCCGAGAGGTAATAAAGGCATGAATGAGGGATTCAGCAGCACAGCTGAGACAGAGGGAAAGTCGGGCAATGTTGTGGAGGTGGAAATAGGTGGTCTTAGTGGTGGCATGAATATGCAGTCAGAAGCTCATCTCAGGGTCAAATGTGACACCAAGGTTGCAAACAGACTGACTTAATCTCAGACTTTTACCAGGTAGAGGGATCGAGTCAGTAGCTAGGGAACAGAGTTTGGAGCAGGGGCCAAAAACAATGGCTTCAGTCTTCCCAATATTTAATTGGAGGAGATTTCTGCTCATCCAGTACTGGATGTCGGATAAGCTGTCTGATAATTTAGCAACAGTGGAGGAGTCAAGAAAAGTGGTGGTGAGGTAGAGCTGAGTGTCATCAGAGTACATTTTTATATATGGCTTTATTTCTCTACTCAAAGGATCAAGGAAGCAACAAAATCCTGTCTAAAAGCCTTGGTGTAAATGAATGATTAGAGCAAATTCTCAAGTAAGGAAGAGAAGGAAAGGAAAGGGAAGAGAAGGAGATTGAATGGGGGAAGGGAGGAAGGAGGTTGCAACTGCACCAATGTGTGGAGGTGACAGACCTAAAGGTGTTTCTTTTAACATAAGGCCACCTTTCCAAGTGAGTACACATCTGATCCAGTCACCAAGAACATTTACACATTAATTACTACGGGTGTTTTTGTAGCTTGTGCCATAGCAACACAATTTCCACTGCATAATAACTGCAAAATGACACTGTGTAATATTATCAGTCATTATGGATATTGTCAAGGCAAGAACAAATGCTGTAGCCATACACACGGTTTTATTAATAATATTCTGTCATTAAAATTGAAATTGTTGTAGATACTGTATATTACTGACCTGAAAGTAAAAAATTAGCTTGTAATATGCTAATTTGAGAGAACTATCTGTTAAATATAAATGACTGGCATTGAAATAATACACTGCTCTACCTCAATAATTGAATTGGGAGACTGAAGAGAGCAAAAATATGAGACTTTTCTGACTATAGTTAAATCTGCAATGAATGGATTTAATTACGCTGCCTGTGAAATGCAATTGGTCAAATGGACTAATGCACATTCCAATGTGAGATTGATAATGTGGACTTAAACTTAATGGTCAGGAGAAATCAAAACTTTTCAGGGTCTTTATCAGCAGAGGTTTCCCTGTGGTTAATCACCTTCCTCAGGAGGTTAAATGAATTGGGGAGATTCCCCTGCAGTGCTGATTGGTCTATTGGAAGCAACTAGCTTATACAGCCAAATAGCTTTATTATATTCTTTCTGTATAAAAAAATGCATTTAAGCAATTAGCGATTAACTCATTAGCTAACTGGACGACTACAAGTCAATCAATCAATTAAATCAAACCATAGGGCTAACTCAGTGATTGTGTAGTTGCGAATGCACACCTTCATTTAGAGAGCATGCCTTGCAGAATTCAATCAATAGGCTTGAATATCTGATGCCGAAGGCACTTTATTCGGTGCTGGAAAATAAGGACACATTCCCTAACGGGTGGGGCGGGGAGGGGTTGGGAACTTCAAAGGAGCGTGGGCAGCATTGACACATCCAAATCTCTCTGCTTTCATTCTGTGTACCTAATGCTGCAGGCTAACTTTGGTAAAAGCTAAATACTGCATGAGGGTAAAGCAGTTGATGTAGTCCACATGGACTTCAGTAAGGCTTTTGATAAGGTCCCGCATGGGAGATTAGTTAAGATGGTAAGAGCCCATGGGATCCAGGGCAATTTGGCAAACTGGATCCAAAATTGGCTTAGTGGCAGGAGGCAGAGGGAGATGGTCGAGGGTTGTTTTTGCGAGTGGAAGCCTGTGACCAGTGGTGTACCGCAGGGATTGGTGCTAGGACCCTTAGTGTTTGTAGTGTACATTAATAATTTAGACGTGAATATAGGAGGCATGATAAGTAAGTTCGCAGATGACATGAAAATTGTTGGTGTTGTAAATAGTGAGGAGGAAGTCCTTAGATTACAGGACAATGTAGATGGGCTGGTAAAATGGGTGGAGCAGTGGCAAATGGAATTTAATCCTGAGAAGTGTGAGGTGATGCATTTTGGGAGGACTAACAAGGCAAGGGAATATACAATGGATGGTAGGACCCTCGGAAGTACAGAGGGTCAGGGGGACCTTGGTGTACTTGTCCATAGATCACTGAAGGCAGCAGCACAGGTAGATAAGGTGTTTAGGAAGGCATATGGGATACTTGCCTTCATCAGCCAAGGCACAGAATATAAGAGCAGGAAGGTTATGATGGAGCTGTATAAAACGCTAGTTAGGCCACAGCTGGAGTACTGTGTACCATTCTGGTCGCCACACTATAGGAAGGATGTGATTGCACTGGAGAGGATGCAGAGAAGATTCACCAGGATGTTGCCTGGCTGAAGCATTTCAGCTATGACGAGAGACTGAAAAGGCGAGGGTGGTTTTCCTTAGAGCAGAGAAGGCTGAAGAGGGACATGATTGAGGTATACAAAATTATGAGGGGTATTGATAGCTTAGATAGGAAGAAACTTTTTCTATTAGCAGAGGGGACAATAACCAGGGGGCATAGATTTAAGGTAAAGGGCTGGGGGTTTAGAGGGGATTTGAGGAAAAAATATTTCACCCAGAGGGTGTTTGGAATCTGGAACGCACTGACTGAAGAGGTGGTAGAGGCAGGAACACTCACAACATTTAAGAAGTATTTAGATGAGCACTTGAAATGCCATAGCATACAAGGCTACAGGCCAAGTGCTGGAAAATGGGATTAGAATAGTTAGCTGCTTGATGGCCGGCATGGGCAAGATGGGCCAAAGGGCCTGTTTCTGTACTGTATAACTCTATGACTGTACGATTCTATGACTGCAGATGCTGGAAATCTGAAATAAAAACAAAATTCTGGAAATATGCAGCAGGTCAGGCAGCATCTGTGGAGAGACAAGCAGAGTTAATATTTCAGGTCTGTGACCTTTCATCTAACTGACAAAGGTTAGAAAAGAATGAAGTTTTAAGCAAGTGAGAGGGGTGGCGAGTGTTGGTGGGGAAGAAAACAAAAGGGAAGGTGTGTGATAGGGCAGAGGGCAGGAGAGATTAAATAACAAAGCTGTCCTGGGACAAAGGCAAAGAATATGTTAATTCTCGCGGTGAAAGACAAAGCACTAGTCCAGAGAGAGTGTTAATAGCAGAGTAAAGAGTAGCTCTATCTGCATGAAAAACTGGCACATGGTTAAAAAATAAAACAAAATTAAAAAAAAAATAAAACAAAGTCTCTGACGTTATTGAACTCAATGTTCAGTCCGCAAGGCTGTAGAGTGCCTAATTGAAAGATTAGGTGCTGCTCCGCGAGCTTGCATTGATGTTCACTGAAACACTGGAGCAGTCCAAAGGCAGAAATGTGGGCATGACAGCAGGGGTGGGTGTTGAAATGGCAAGCGACTGGAAGCTCAGGGTCATCCAATTTGGACTGAGTGGAGGTGTTCTACAAAGCGGTCATCCAATCTACGTTTGGTCTCTCCAATATCAAGGTGACTGCAGCGAATACAGTATACTAAATTGAAGGAAGTACAAGTAAATCGCTGCTTCACCTGGAAGGAGTGTTTGGGGCTTTGGATGCTGAGGAGACAGGAGGTAAATGGACAGATATTACACCTCCTGCGATCGCATGGGAAGATGCCTTGGGAAGGGGATGAGGTGTCGGAGGCGATGGAGGAGTGGACCAGGGTGTCGCGGAAGGAATGATCCCTTTGGAATGCTGACAGGGGAGGGGAAGGGAAGATGCTTTTGGTGGTGACATCATGCTTGAGGTGGCGGAAATGGTGGAGGATGGTCCTTTGGATGTGAAAGATGGTGGGTAGAAAGTGAGGACAAGGGGAACCCTGTCCTGGTTCTGGGACGAACGGGAAGGGGTGAGGGTAGAGGTGTGGGAAATGGGCCCGACACAGTTGAGGGCCCTGTCAACCACAGTGAGGGGGAACCTCGGTTGAGGAACAATAGAAGACATGTCAGAAGCGCTGTTATGGAAGGTTCATCAGAGCAGATGCAACGGAAATGGAGAAACTGGGAGAATGGGATGGAGGCCTTACAGGGTGTGAGGAAGTGTAATCAAGGTAGCTGGGGCATCGGTGGGCTTATAATGAATATTAGTCGACAGCCTATCCCCAGATAACTAACGTTGGTGACTGACATATAAATGCTTCTAATGTCGCACCTAACGCTTGCATGCTTAAGCACCAGGTCAAAATGGCATCTGAGTGCATGTTGTTCCATCATGTATTTGTGCTTTATCTCTTTAAGGAGCTTCCCTGTATGTTAAAAACCTGGACCCCTGCAGCAGTGGCGTGGGCCTCCATTCAGCTGGGTACTGCTCCGATTGCTGCTCCTCATTTGCTCTGGATGCTTCAGCAGGTGCTACTTCCTGACCCTGACTAAATAAATCCCCAGGCATGGATGTAGCTAAATTGGAGACAGTGTGAGCAGAAGGATGTGATAGCTGCTCATGTAATGGTCCAGCTTCCTGATGCAACCTGGTGCCAGGTGTCTCTGCAAACAAAAATAAAAAGAACATGTTATCATACTGCCTGTTTTCAATGACTTGGCACAGAGTTCCAAGGCTAATAAATAATTCCCCTCCAAATCACATATCATATCGACTTGGATATGTATTGCCATTCCTTCATTGTCTCTGATTTAAAAATCTGGAACCCCCTACCTAACACACTATCATCACAAGAACTGCAGTGATTTAAAGATAAGGCCCTCTAAAACTTTCTCAAGGCTACTAAGGATTGGCTTTTATCTCAACAACAAAAAGTGATGCTGCAGTTATATAGAATGAGTCTGGGTTTTGGGGAACAAAGGAGATTGGGGGGGTGATTTAATAGAAATGTACAAGATTATGAGAGGCTTAGATAAGTTAGAGAAGGAAAAACTGTTCCTATTAACAATGGTGCAAGGACTAAGGGACACAGATTGAAAGTTTTGGGCAAAAGATGCTGGGGGAATATGAGGAGGTACTTTTTTACATAGGAGATGATAATGACCTGGAACTCACTGCCCACAAGGGTGGTGGGAGCGGAGATGATCAATGACTCCAAGAGGAAAAGGGCCACCTGAGAAAAGTAGACTCGCAGGGCTATGGGAGCGAGCTGGGGAGTGGGACTGACTTCATGGCTCCATGGAGAGCTGGCATGGACTTGATGGCTGAATGGCCTTCTTCTGTGACGTAAATGACTCTGATTCTAATATGTCACCCCCTACACTATGTGCTCTTATCATGACCATGTCTAGGCTCAAGAATATATTATGCAAAAGAAGCCTTATGCAGATATATGGCTACGGGTGATGATCATTGAGAAGAGGACTGAGTCATGGTCGAGTGATGGTGAGAGACATATTAGTGAAGCAGATAGATTTACCAGTGATCCTGCATGATGGAGTGACATTGGTTACACTTTCAAGATGTTTTTTTTTGGATTGCTAAGGGTTCAGTTGCTTATCTAAATCAAAACATACAAAATTTCCCTGCTTCTGATTGGATGACTGTAGAGAAGACTCGGATGCTATCCAAAGATCCCTTCTCATGTTGGTTACACAACAGTGAAGCTGTTATTGTGGGAATGGTTTATTTATTTGCCCTCTGCTAGATACGTTCATTGCGTTGTCAACAAACATTTTCAACAAGCAGAGTGCCCACCTTCACCAAAGGGTTTAGCAACTGGAAATACCCTGAGTGCACACAAGAAACATTTGGAACACTGAATCTGTGTGCTGGTGTGGACATGGCATGCAAAGGCAACAGGTATGTTGGATGCAGACTAAGCTTGGTAGTTTCAGCCAGAATGGCAGTAGTGCAGAGTTATTCCTAAGTGTGTTGTGGCAGCCATTAAGTTCTTAAGTGAGCATGTACTTGAATTCTCTGGTCAAGATGAGTTGTTAGGGTCATTAAATAATGGAAACCATTTTGAGATGGAACTAAGGTGGGTAGATGGAGTTAAGATACAGATCAGCCATGATCTATTTGAATAGAGGAATAGGTTTGAGAGGCATTATGATCTGCTGTTCCTAAATTCCTAAGGGACACAAGCTGATTCTCAATTTGGTCAGTATTTGGCTGGATATATGGCTAACTATGGACACAACGGTAAAGATAAAGTCTTATCTGTCAACAAATGTTTGTGACTAATTCATTGATTTAATGGCACAGAAAGTTAAAGACGCAATAATCAGAGAGCTGCAAAAAATCTAGTATTTTTCAGTGATTGTTGATTCAGTGCCGGCTGTATCACGTGGATCAGCTGACTTTCATATTGCAATTTTCAATTCAGAAGGGAAAATTTTTGAATGATTCATTGGATTTGAGCCACTGGAGAACTAAACGGGTGCAGGTCCGGCTACTTCTGCACTTTATATGGCAATAACTTGGGTTTGGACATCTTTGACTGTCATGGGCAATCCTATGACAATGGCAGCAATATGTAGCCGGATGATCCAATCGACTAAAGGGACATCTATCTTAAGTAAACTTACTTATTTCACTATGTTTCTTGCGCTACGCACTCATTGAACTTCGAGTGAATATTAACAACAGCTGCTCGAATGTTATTAATTTCTTTTGGTTTCTGTAGTCGCTATATGATTTCTGCTCAGCGTTAACATACCGCTGAAAACAAGATTTCATCAATATCAGCTTTGATGGCAGTTTTGTTGACACTCAAAAGTCTGTCAGACATGAGATGGAGTAGCTGTGCAGATTCTACAGAAGTTTTATTCAGAACTATGATAGAATTTAGCAAGCTCTCGGAGACAGTTCAAACGATATGAACCAGTCATCTGATATCCAACGGGAAGGGGCTAATCTTCAGACCAAAATTAAACTGTTGGAAACGGCCTTCACAGCACAGACTCTGTGCTTCAGTGATCAGCATGCAGCTACAGAAAATAAATATCGATCTCAAAGCAGATTCACTCACTACATCCAATGGAATCACTGGTTGTTGCCCTGCGAGGTCAATTTGAGAATTTTGAACATGCTTCTGAGACCACATGTAAGACGGTTTCACAAAAATATCAAAGTAGTCTCCCCAGCACTTGAAAGAGAAAGCAGTTTGAAGGTGAATTGAGATGGCCTGAAACTTTACTTGAAGGAAGACAAAATTATGCATTGAGACATTATGTGTCATAACTGACAAATTATTAGCTCGTCTTCGTCATCATATCTCTAAGATGCTGTATGACCACTTTAGAGTCCCATATGAACTCAGCTCATTGGACATCACTGACAATTGCAAGCATACTGATAAACTTGCTACAGGACAGCCACAGGACTTGAATCAAGCCTTCCCTGATGAGCTCATACAGTTCAAATTCTTTGTACAGGATGATACAGCTAATTCTTCAGACAAATTGCTGCCAGTTTTATGGCATGGCAGGCTTCAGTCAAAGTTCCATAACGCGGACTTTGCCCTCAGAATTGTTCTGAACATGCCAATGACAAACTACAAAGCCGAATGTACTTTTCCAAAAAGAACAAACAATGGAACAAAGGCTCTGAATTCCTTGTCTCCCATGACAGTCAAAAGCTCGTATGAGAAATTTATTTCAATGACCTTATACATGATTTTTCCTCACTTAAATTCAGATGAAATATTTAAAAGGTAAGACATATATTTTCATGTTATTTTGCATTTGGTTACACATTTTGGAGGGTATTGTGTAGGGTTGTGAATGTTCTTGATGCCCAGGCTGCAAGAATTCTTAATATGACGATGACTGGAAGTAGCAGTGACCATTGATAATGCCTGCCCAAATATGGACATACATATTCTAATACGGTAGTAATGGTGGAGTAATGTCAAAACAATAATTCTATGGGGATTTGATAATTTGGAGGATATTTCCGTTGTTCCCTATGTAACAGCATAGGCAAAGCATTGCTAGGAAAGGCTCAGTTGAGAGCAATCGATGTGGAGATGATCAATCAACAAATCCATAGCAGCAGATTTTCCCACCATGGCCAAAGGCACATACACTTGTACATTATTAAAGGCTGCCCCATTGCTGAGCTCTGAAACACAAATGGGAACATTCCCAGGGCTACGCCTGAACATTTAATGCTCAGTAACTTGACTGGGGTCTGAGAAGATATCAAAAGGTTGATGGAAGTCCACTTCTGGTAGCTGAAGCAGCTATTCTTGGCTGTTGTCTCTACTGATACTGAAATGCCACTTTTCAGCTCCCTTCTAAAACTTCTACTTCTATAACCATACTCAACAAACATATCCCACACTGAGGAGAAATAAAAAAAAATATTTGCTCCTATTTACATGAGTTTTCGTGTTTTAAACCCAATGTCTGTGCATCTATTTTGTGGCTTTTAAGGTGTGCTTGCTCTATCACATGGAGGGCTGGATTTTAAAAGCCCGTCGCCGATCTCGGCAGTGAGCTTAAGCGCGGCGGCTCATTTAAATAGCCAGGGCGGGCCACCCGGCCAATCACATGGAGGGGGTGGCTGGCGCCATTTTTTAAGGGCAGCCAGACCTGTCGGCATATTTAAATTTTTAAAGAAAGATTCCCCAAAATTAAATAAATACATTTCATATGCTCCTTTCCTACCCCCAATAACAATTGCAATAACTATCTGCCCTTCGCCCTTACAAAACACTTAACTTTTACATCTGGCCTTCCTCCACAAACTGCACAAAGTTTAAGATTCAGCCCTTCCCACCATCCCTTACACCCATCACGTTTATTTGACCCCGTTCCCCACTGCACTGAAAATCGTACCTCGTCCCCGCCCTCCACCAACGTGGCGCCGCATTCCCCCGGACAGGGAACTGAAGACACGGGAGTGCCAGCTGCCACGCTAAACACCGCAGCAGGCCCTCAAGATTGGAGCTAAGTGTATTTAAATTTATTAATTTTATTCATTTGCATATTTAAATTGCGGTTTGGTCGCCCAGCGGCAGGGTGGCCACCACGGAGCCTCTCCGCAGCCGGGAGGATCGGGCCGGGCCCTGCCGGTGTCGAGGTCCATGGTGGGCCTTATCCAGAGTCATCTTCAGGCTGCCCCCTGCCATGGATCACAATGTTGAGGGCTTATCTAAATCCAGGTCAGAGTAAACAAAGGTAAGTGAATGTAACTTGGCACATCTCCTCATGCTGCTGAATTTCTATGTATCCCATGTATGATATATCCAGAGCACTGTATTCATTTACTCAGCTACTTCCACCTATGCAGATTGGTTTACCAGAACACAGGCTTTCAGCTCCAAGGAGAGTCACCTTCCTTTGCTGCACGTCCAAGTACTTTTGCCAAATAAGACAGTCTTCCCTACTGGTATGCATCCTCTCAGACTCCACACTCCTTCATGATAATGCAGAAAAGTGCTACACAGCTCCCTTTAAGAGTTGTTGGCTTGCTCAATTTCATGAATCCCAGCCAACCATAGCCAATTGCTGATGCAGACCTTGTTCCCTTTGTGCTTTACCCATGTATTAGCGAGTATATTGACATTAAGATGAAGGGCTTGCATCACAAACTTTGGTGAGGGCAACACTCTCCAGTGCTGACACAGGTCCCATGATATGGATCGACATATGTAACAAGTGCCCTTCATAACACCAGAAATTTAAATAAGACAGGGAAATTCATGGGTTTCCAATTCACACGTAACCATGTTTGCAGCTTAAAGGGCAGATACTAACGTTCTTGGGCGGACAGTAAACTCAGCATTAATGATCAGCTATCCATTATACACCCTGCCATTGAAGCCTGGCGGTGAAAGTTAAAATCTACCCTCAAATCTGATTGACAGAGTAAGCAATATGCGACAGGCATCTTAGTCTGAAACAGTAAAGGCCCTGAGACGGAAGTCAGTGTAATTGTCCAAGAGTAGACATTACATTGATCGATAGAATGGAACAAAGGAAGCTTTTTTTGCATTGAACAAAGAGAGCAATAGAACAATGGTTAATTGGCCCATTTTCTCTTTCTGGTGAACATCGAAGTCATGGCAGTGCTCCTACTGCTACCCTGGCTAAAATAAGCCAACTCAACATGAACCAGGACTGAACCTGTTCTGTTTCTGTCTACCGAGCCATCAGAAAACTCCGAACCAACTATGAAAAATTTCTGTAAAAGCTGATGTGGGTGTTCAGAGGAGAGACTTGTCATTCACTGCCAAATATCAAATTACGGAAATAAATTGGTAAAGAACACCATTTTCAATGACAGACATTAAAGTGCAATATCAGCACATTCTTGTTTTTAAATGCAGGAAGGTGGGATGACAAAATTGACATTTCATAATGATTTGCATCACTAATCACATCCTCTGCTAATTTATTATTTTATTGAATTAATATCAAGTTGAATTAATGAAGAGTTATGGAAAAAATGCATTCACACATGAAAAGAACCTTGCAACTTGAGCCTGCTAATGCTTGTGAGTCAGTCAACCCTGCCTTTTGAATGATAAATATTGATGATGCACAACCTGGTGTGCAGCATATCATGGAAATTTGAATCACTGTTATTTGAACCTATGAATATAATATATTTTAGAATCATTCCATACTGCACTATTCCATTTTTATGGGGCAAGATTTCATCTGTGTGCCAGATGTAGCAAATTCATTAATCCATTCTTTACAAATAGATTTAGTATTTTGTTACAACTGACACACAGGTTAAATATTCCCCTGGTATAATGAAGAGTGTGTCTGACATAGGACAAAAAACTTACATTTATATAGCGCCTTTTACAATCTCAGGACATCACAAAGCTCTTTAAACTAATGAAGTACTTTTGAAGTAAAAGCAAAATACTGCGGATGCTGGAAATCTGAAATGAAAACAGAAAATGCTGAAAATACTCAGCAGGTTTGTGCTTTTGGATAGAGCTGTCTATAATCTTGACCTTAACACTCTCTGAGAACTAATGCTTTGTGTTTCACTACATCATTAGCACTCCCTTTACCTTTGTCCCATGACATCTTTATCATTTATTCTCTCTGCCCTGTCACACACCTTCCCTTTTGTTCTCTCCCCCCACCCCACCCTCACTTCATTTGCTTAAAACCAATGCATTTCTAACCTTTGTCAGTTCTGATGAAAGGTCACAGACCAGAAACGTTAATTCTGCTTCTCTCTCCACAGATGCTGCCAGACCTGCTGAGTATTTCCAGCGTTTCTGTTTATATGTAAGTACTTTTGAAGTATAGTCACTGTTGTAATGTGGGGCAAGTGGCAGGCAATTTGTGCAAAGCTAGTTCATCTGTTTTGGTGATGTTCGTTAAGGGATAAACACTGGTCAAGACATGAATGAGAGCTCCCCTGGTCTTCTTTGAAAATTTCCATGCAATCTCTTATCTCCATCTGAGACAGCAGACAGGACCCCAGCCTAACATCTCATCTGAAAATGGCACCTCCAACCCTGCACCACTCCCTTAGTACTGCACTGGAGTGTCAGCATAGATTTTGTGATCAATGGGAGAATTTTAGCCTGTCAGGGTGGATGGGTTCCTATGTGGGCAATAGGATAAAACAGCTGGAACTGCCTGCGTGTCACAAAAACCCGCCGACTTTCACTTTTAATCCAAGTGAACATAAGAACAAAAGAAATAGGAGCAAGTATAGACTATATAGCCCCTTGAGCCTGTTTCACCGTTCAATACGATCATGGCTGATCCTCAGCTTCAACTCCACTTCCCCGTCCACTCCCATATCCCTTGATTCCCTGAGAGACCAAAAATCTATCCATCCCAGCCTTGATTATACTCAATGATGGAACATCCACAACCCTCTGGGGTAGAGAATTCCGAAGAGTGAAGAAATTTCTCCCCATCTCAGTCCTAAATGATCAGTCTCTTACCCTGAGACTGTGCCCCCGTGTTCTAGATTCCCCAGCCAGGGAAACAACCTCTCAGTGTCAGCCATGTCAAACTCCTCAGAATCTTTTATGTCTCAATGAGATCACCTCTTATTCTTCTAAACTCCAGAGAATGTAGACCAATTTACTCAGTCTCTCAGCGAGTTCTTCAGTCCACGGGAAATCCTGTGGAACAAGCAGGACCACCATTTAAATATGCTAAATGATCATTAGCTGTTGTTTTAACCCAGGATTCTGACTTTAACAGTGCGTACAGGTTTCCCGGGCTTCCTCGCCAGGTATAACAAGGTGAGAGGACAGCAGGACTGAGCAATTGACAGGCAAGAAAGACTTTAAATATTGATATCTGACACCTGCTTCCTTACCTAAGCGAAAAGGCTTTTACTCACAGGACTTATTCATAGCTTTGGAGGTGATTTATGCTACCTTGGAAATATTTTGTATTTGGTCTGCACTTCCCAGCTGTCAGCCTGCACCACAGCATGGGAGCCACTTATGCAGTCAGGATGGCTGAGCAGTTTAAGACGATTTGGTTAGGTCGCAGTTTCCCATGGAGGTGTGGATTCGAATCCCACTTCTGACAAGTTGCATTTATGGGCAGCACAGTAGCGCAGTATTAGTACTGCAGCCTCACAGCTCCAGCGACCCAGGTTCAGTTCTGGGTACTGCCTGTGCGGAGTTTGCAAGTTCTTCCTGTGACTGTGTGGGTTTCCATCAGGTGCTCCAGTTTCCTCCCACAGCCAAAGACTTGCAGGTTGATTGGTAAATTGCCCCTAGTGTAGGTAGGTGGTAGGAGAATGGTGGGGATGTGGTAAGGAATATGGGATTAATGTAGGATTAGTATAAATGGGTGGTTGTTGGTTGGCACAGACTCAATGGGCTGAAGGGCCTGTTTCAGTGCTGTATCTCTCTGAGTCTCCTCTGCTCCAAAGAAAACAACACCAGCCTATCCAATCCTTCCTCATAGCTAAGATTCTCCATTCATGGCAAAATCCTCGGAAATCTGCTCTGTACCTTATCTTGTGTGATCACTTTTGGTAATACGGTGACCAGAACTGCACACAGTACTCCAGCTGTGGCCTAACTAATGTTTTATACAGTTTATGTGTAACCTCCCTGCTCTTATAGTTTATGCCTTGGCTAATAAAGGAAAGAATCATGTATAATAAAAGCAAAATACTGCGGATGCTGGAAATCTGAAATAAAAACAAGAAATGCTGGAACCACTCAGCAGGTCTGGCAGCATCTGTGAAAAGAGAAGCAGAGTTAATGTTTCGGGTCAGTGACCCTTTATTTCAAAGAATCCTGTATGCTTTCTTAAGCACCTTAGCTACCTGTCATGCTTCAGGGATCTGTGGACATGCACTCCAAGGTCCTTCTGTTCCTCTACATTTCTCAGTATCCTACCATTTATTGTGTATTCCTTTGCCTTGATTGGCCTCCCCAAACGCAGGACCTCACACTTCTCCAGACTGAAATCTGTTTGTCACTTTTCTATCCATCTAAACCAGTCTATTGATAACTTTCTGCAGTCTACAGCTTCCTTCCTCACTACCAACCAAACGGCCAATTTCTGTATCATCTACAAACCTTTTAATCATACCCCTTACATTTAAGTCTAAATCATTGATATATATCATGAATAGCAAAGGATCTAATACTGAGCCCTGTGGAATCCCACTGGAAACAGTCTTCCAGTCACAAAGACACCCAACAACCATTACCCTTTGCTTCCTGCCACTAAGCCAATTTTGGTTCCAGCTTGCCATTTGCCCTTGGATCCCATGGGCTCTTACTTTTCCGACCAGTTTATCATGGGGGGACCTATCAAAAGCTTGCTAAAATCCATGTAGACTATCTCAAATGAGTTACCCTCTTCCTTGTTCATCATCAATAAGTTCAGTCAAGTTAGTCAGACATGACCTTTCCCTAACCAGTCCATGCTGGCTATTCTTGATTCATCCAGGCCTTTATGAATGATGATTTTACTGTCCCTCAGAATTTTTTCCAATAATTTTCCCACCACTGGCATTAGACTGGCTTGCCTGTAATTAATCAGCCTATCCCTTCCTCCCTTTTTAAATAATGGGTACAATGTTAGCTGTCCTCCAGTCTTCCAGTAACATACCTGCAGACAGGGAGGATTGGAGAATGATGGTCTGAGCTTCTGCTGTTTCCTCCCTTGCTTCTCCCACACATTTATTCAGGCCTGGTGATTTATCATGTTCAAAGATGCTGAAGTCCTTAATATTTCCTCCCTCGTTATGTTTATACCATACAATATTTCACACTCCTCCTCCTTAATTCCAATGTCTGCATCGTACCCATCTTTTGTGAAGACAGATACAACGAAATGAGACCTATTCGTTCCTTAGTCAACCTCTTGCTCATTATGTATTTATAAAACATATTTGGGTTTTCCTTGATTTTACTTGTTAATATATTTTTCATGCCCTCTCTTTACTAATTTCCTTTTTAATTTCACCCTAGCACCTTCTTTACTCCTTTAGGTTTCTTTCAGTATTGAGCTCTCAGTATCTGACATAAGTGTCCCATTTTTTACCTTATCCCATTCTGTATGCTTGTTGACATCCAGAGAGGGGTCTAGATCTCTAACTCCTCTTTGAGTGCCTTCCAGACACTCTGACACTGATTTACCTTCAAGTAGCTATTCCCAGTCCACTTTTGCCAAATTACATCTCAGCTTAGTAAAATGGCCTTTCCCTAATTTAACAATTCTACTCTTGGTCTATCTTTATCCTTTTCCATAACTATTCTATATCTAACTGAATTATGGTCACTAACATACTCTCCCACTGCTACCTCTTTTACCAGCCCAGTTTCATTTGTTAAAACTAAATCCAGAATTGCCACTTCCCTTGTTGGACCTGCTATATACTGGGCAAAAAAAGTTCTCCTGAAAGCATTTTAAGAATTATATGCCCTCTGCAACTTTTACACTGTTTTTATCCCAGTTAATATTATGGTGGTTGAAATCAAATACTATTACTGCCCTATTGTTTTGCACTTATCAGCAATTTGCCCTCATATTTGCTCTGCTATCTCCCTCTGACTCTTTGGGGGTCTATAGTACACTCCCAGTAGCGTGATTGCCCCATTTTTATGTTCCTCAGTTCAACAAGCCCATTCCTTCCACAGAACATGTATAATCAGCTCTTATCACAAACTCCACCGATCCACTTAACGTCCTGTGAAAAAGTTCTGCAATGTTTTTCCCTGCCACCAAATATAAACCAGGCAAACCTCCAGAATATCTGTCCAACTTTACTTATTACATTATTCATCCTAGACCAGTTTCCTTCCTTGCTATGACATTTCCATAGTCCCAGCAGCTCACATTCCACACAGCATTCAATTATCTCCATCTGTACTTTCCTTATAACCCCCCAATCCTTTTTCTTACCATCCAGCTCTTTTTATTAAAGGTGTTAATTGACGCAGCATTAGCCGGGAGTCTGTTCCAAATAAATCCTTCTAACCTCAAATCTTACATGCAGCTTGCAATTTTAGACTCATGTCCTCCAGCTCCATGCTCACAAGCCAAGTTAAATCATTTGCTTCCGTCTATACTATTTGTTTCTCTCGGCATTTTAACAATTAGATCATCTGAACATATTATATGTCTGTACTTAACAGCATGCCACCAAGTATTCACTTCCAATATTCTCACACCATCATTGTTGATGACTGGAATTTACACACACTGTTATGGATTTTCCATAAATGTCTATTGCTGAATAAGAATTGCATGACCCGTTGACACAATCGTCTTAATTCACCAAACTCTCAGACTGAACACGAATCTACAAATGTGGCAGTATTTTGACTTTGGCGTTCAGGCTCCTTGAAGAGAGTTAAATTAATTCCATCTTCTTTGAATCTCCAGCCCATTTGCACAAATTTAGATGCGTCTGAGCCGGGAGATATTGGCTTAGTATCTGTGGTACATCTGTTCCTGAGGTAGATGCACTGTGGGGTGCCAACTCCGAGATAGATTCAGATTGCCACTTTGGACCCCCAGTAATGAAAAACCTTCTCAATTGTAAAATCATCCTTGCATTTTTATAAAATCCCCTTCCCTGCATTGTCAAAGTATTCGTCTTTCAAAACTTATCACCTCCTATTCCTTCCCAGCTTCTCACTTTACCTCCCTAAACCTTTCTTTTTTCTTACAATTTGCAGGCTTCTAAAACCCAAGCTGGGTTTCATCTAATCACTGCTTCCTGACTTTTCTTCTACTCTCTTAAACTTTGATGGGCTGCGGTCCTTAAACTAGGTTTGTCAATAATAAAATCTAGATTTAAAACAACACTAGTTTACATCTGTGTAATATCCTGTGATTTGAAATAAATATAAACCGGATTCAGGTATTTTAGCAAAAAAATTTAAATGCAAAATATTAGGCCTTAATATATATTTGTGGGAGTTTCTGTGACATCATGGATATCTGGTGAAGAATTTAAACTGTAGGGGTGAAACTCCTTCAGTGGTTCAACTAGTGAAGGAAGTGAGTGAAATGCTGATCCATGCTTCCCAAGAAATTCAATTTCCAGTTTGTGACCAGCTGATCCCAGCCAGTGATGGGGGCAAGCACTACAATTAATCTTAGCACCTCCATTCTCAACCCTCCAGTGACTACTTCAGGAAATATTTGTGTATAGCCCCTGAAACTGATACCCCCTTGAGATTGAATAGCTTGCTGGCATGCACTGTCTAGACTTATACTTAAAGAATGGCCATTTAGGTAGCAAGAAACTGCTCTGTTTACCAAATTAACCCTGTCCAAGGAAAATGGATCAAGGTTATGGCAGGGTCAAAGAATAGGTGAAAGATGTTCTGCCTCACCATTACCCAGCTGCAATTAGGAAAATATAACCCATTGTGCCTTAGGACAACTTACTATACATATTCCCTCTCCTGCCGATTTTCTCCCCTCTCCTGCTCTCCGAATATGTTAACTCCTTTGCAACATAAAATCCCACAGGCACTAGTCACGCTCCAGCATCTCTGCATTCCTTATAACCCTCAATACCTACAGGGAGCCAACAAGGAAATCCTGGCACTGCTGTAGGCTCTGCTCTGTGCCCTTTACCTTCCTGGAATGGGCAGCAGCTGATTTGGCAGCATTTGAACAAGGCCCAAAAGTTAAAATATCCTGGGCCTGAAGCTTTGGCCAGCTTTTTGCACTTGTCCCACTCTCATCCATCTGAGAGCAATCCCAAAACACCAGAACCACAGCTGTAGAACTTGAAAAGGCAGTAGATAAGATTAAAGGGTAGAAGAGGCTTGAAGATGTAAGGCAAATTTTTACCGAAGGCCTGGGCCAAGCTTGAGGCTTTAGCAGCAAAAAGATAGAGCCAAAACAGAGGGATAGGAGTCTCCACTCCATCCATTTACAACATTCATGGCCATTACTGTTAACATCTTGGATCTGTTGCCATCTTTCACCAAGGACTCCCAGGGGCAGGCAATAAGGGATGGGTAGGAGGGAATTGGGCCAGGAAGCCCGCTCCTGTCTATCCCTGACATTTTTACGCAGTGGGAGGGGAAGGTTACAATGGAACCTGGCAGAGGTGGGACATGGAAATGGAACATGGAGCAACAGGTGGCAGTAAACTTTATTGCTTTATTTTTCTCCATTTTCCACGAACATCCTGTCTGAAATTAGATGGACCATAGAGAAAAATGATGTTTCAATCTCCATCTCAGAATATCTGTGGCATATCCATACACACTCCATCATAGTCTATAAGACTGTCAAGTTAGGGGTAAACTGTTAGGAATTTGGTGATGGGGAAGAGAGCATTCCCTTTCATCAAAAACATCTAGTTTCCCCTTGGATTTTACACCTTAAAAGGCAGTAGTAAATAAAGGATCTACAGAAGGGCTTACATGGTGATCCATATATGTTTGAGAATCAATCTCAAAATTAGCATAATGATGATGTTACTGGACCAGTAATACAGAGGCCCAGAATAATGCTCCAGGGATATGGTCTGGAATTTTACCCCACCCCAGCGGGTCGAATGGTGGCATGGGGGGGCGGCGTAAAGTTGAGTGGCAGGCTTCGGGAGGCCTCACCACCCCGATTCCGCCTCCGACCAACTTTACGTTGGTCCGGCAGGGGGCGGGGGGGTGGTGGGGGTGCGGAGAGTGAGAAACGGCCCGCCCACCCGATGCTAATCAAGACCCTTAAGTGGCCACTTAACGGCCATTTAAGGGCCCTCGCCCGCCTCCACGGGTATTTTACCCGTGGCAAGCATGTGTGCCAGGGACGTGAAAGGCCGCCCAACTACAGCTGCCGGCCTTTCCGCACCCCGGGGGAGGGGGCCTGGCAATCGGGCACAGGGTGCCTGATTGAGGGATGCCCCCACCTCCCAACCCAACCCCAGGAACCAGGATGCCCCCACCCTCCCCCAAAACGACCACCCTAGCCTCACCAGGGCACTACCGATTCCCCTGGTGAGGTTGCCCAAACTTACCTTCTGTCCCGGTTCCATTGCGTCCTCCTCGGTCAGCTGGGCTGCAGTCCCAGCAGTGGCCACTGCTCCCGGTGGCGCTGCTGAGACTAAGAGCTGTCGGCCCGCTGTTTGGCCAGTAGCTCACTGAGGCAGGACCTCCTCCCTCAAGTGGGTGGAAGTCCCGCCTCGGGCCAATTAAAGCCTGGGGATCCGTAAAATACAGGACGGATCCCCAGGCTGGGTGGGAGCAGGATCGGCACCAACATTTACATTGGAGTCCGGCTCCTGCCCCCCAGTGTAAAATTCCGGCCATGAGTTCAAATCCTACTACGGCAACTGGGGGAATTTTTTTTGTATTCATTCCTGGGATGTGGGCGTCATTGGCTAGGCCCTAGGGGGAATTTTGTCCATTCCTAATTGCTCTTGTGAAGGTGGTGGTGAGCTAACTTCTTGAACTTCTGCAGTCTATGTGAGGTGATTCACCCACAGTGCTGTTAGGAAGGGAGTTCCAGGATTTTGACCCAGCCACAGTGAAGGATGTCGATATAGTTCCAATTTAGGATGGTGTGTAGCTTGCTGGGGAACTTGCAGGTGGTAGTGTTCCCATGCATCTGCTACCTTTGTCCTAGGTGGTAGAGGTCGCGGGTTTGGAAGGTGCTGCCTGAGTATCCTTGGTGCATTACTGCAGTGCATCTTGTAGATGGTACATACTGCTGCTACTGTGCGTTGGTAGTGGAGGGTGTGAATGTTTGTGGATGGGGTGCCGATCAAGCGGGTTGCTTTGTCCTGGATGGTGTTGAGCATCTTGAGTGTTGTTGGAGCTGCACCCATCCAGGCAAGTGGAGAGTACTCCTTCAAACACCTGACTTGTACCTTGTAGATGGTGGACAGGGTTTGGCAAGTCAGAAAGAGAGTTACTTGCCGCAAGATTCCTAGCCTCTGACCTGCTCTTGTAGCTACTCCAGTTCAGTTTCTGGTCAATAGTAACCCTCAGGATATTGATAGTGGGGGATTCAACGATCGTAATGTCATTGAATGTCAAGGAGAGATGGTTAGATTCTCTCTTGTTGGAGATGGTCATTGCCTGGCACTTGTGTGGCACGAATGTTACTTGCCACTTATCAGCCCAAGCCTGGATATTGTCCAGGTCTTGCTACGTTTCTACATGGACCGCTTCAGTATCTGAGGAGTCTTGAATGGTGCTGAACATTGTGCAATCATCAGCGAACATCCCTTACGATTGGTCATTGATGAAGCAGCTGAAGATGGTTGAGCCTAGGACACTACCTTGAGGAACTCCTGCAGTGATGTCCTGGAGCTCAGATGATTGACCTCCAACAACCACAACCATCTTCCTTTGTGCTAAGTACGATTCCAACCAGCGGAGAGTTTTCCTCCTGATGCCCATTGACTCCAGTTTTGCCATACTTAATGCCATACTCGGTCAAATGCTGCCTTGATGTCAAGGGCAGTAACTCTCACCTCACTTTGTCTCTACAAGGACTGTGGGGTGGACACTCCTAACAATACTATCATGGACAGATGCATCTGTGGCAGGCAGTTTGGTGAGGATGAGGTCAAGTATATTTTTCCCTCACCACGTGCTGCAGACCCAGTCTAGCAGCTATGTCCTTTCGGACTCAGCCAGCTCGGTCATTAGTGGTGCCACCGAGCTACTCTTGGTGGTGGACATTGAAGTTCCCCACCCAGAGTACATTCTGCATCCTTGCCACCCTCGGTGCTTCCTCCAAGTGCTGTTCAACATGGAGCAGTACTGATTCATCAGCTGAGGGGAGTGGGGGGGGCGCAGTAGGCGGTAATCAGCAAGAAGTTTCCTTGCCCATGTTTGACCTGATGCCAAGAGACTTCATGGGGTCTAGAGTCGATGTTGAGGACTCCCAGGCAACTCCCTCCCAACTGTATACCACTGTGCCGCCACCTCTGCCAGGTCTGTCCTGCCGGTGGGACAGGACATACCCGGGGATGGTGATGGCAATGTCTACGACATTGTTTGTAAGGCATGATTCGGTGAGTATGACTATGTCAGGCTGCTGCTTGACTAGTCTGGGGACAGCTCTCCCAACTTTGGCACAAGCCCCCAGATGTTAGTAAGGATGACTTTGCAGGGTCGACAGGGCTGGTTTGCCGTTGTCATTTCCGGTGCCTAGGTCGATGCCAGGTGGTCCGTTGGTTTCATTCCTTATTGACTTCGTAGCAGTTAGATACAACTGAGTGGCTTGCTAGGCCATTTCAGAGGCAACCTCTGCTGTGGATTTGGAGTCACATGTAGGCCAGACCAGATAAGGACAGCAGATTTCCTTCCCTAAAGGAATTAGTGAACCAGATGGGTTTTTACAACAATTGACAATGGTTTCATGGCCATCATTAGACTAGCTTTTAATTCCAGATTTATTAATTGAATTCAAATTCCACCTTCTGCTGTGGTGGGATTCGAACCCATGTCCCCAGTGCAATACATTGGGTCTCTGGGTTACTAGTCCAGTGACAATACCACTAAGCCACCGCCTCCTGATCCTCAATGTGAAGACAGGACTTCATCTCCACAAGGTTTGTGCGGTGGTCACTCCTACTAATACTGTCATGGACAGATGCATCTGCACAGGCAGATTGGTGAGGAAGAGGTTAAGTATGTTTTTCCCTCTCGTCGGTTACCACACCACCTGCCGCAGACCCAGTCTAGCAACTATGTCCTTTAGGACTTGGCCAGCTCGGTCAGTAGTGGAATTAATTAACTAATCTGGAATTAAAATGCTGGACTTAACAATAATGATCATGAAACTACTGAGGCCAGGAAGAACAGATCTCTCCTCTGCACCAATGAGTGCCTCCATGGAGGCATCAGAGAAACATGGCGCTGTCCAGGGACACATGCCTATGCCAACACAGGCGCTTCCCTGGTGCTGCATTACTGAAGGCAAACGGCAAGCCCAGTCATGGTTGCCGCTTGCCTTTTAAAATTGCCTCAGTGACCTGTTTCTGCCTCCATCACGCTTCCGGCGCCTCTAATTGGACACCGGACTTGCCCCCGGTTCAATTAACAACTGTGAATTTCAAAATAGCGTTGCGACACAGCACGGGGTCAGGATCCGGAAATGTTCCGAATGTTGGGTTCCGACCGCATAACGAAAATTCCAGCCCAAAATTACATGAAGTACTCCAAGTTTGATCTAACCAAGGTTCTGTTTAAATTTAACCTTGCTTAACTGCTTTTGTATTCTATTGCTCTATACTTTAGCCTTATTATTTTATGTTGGTACTTTTAATGATTTATGTATGTGTATTCCCAAATCTCTTTTCTCCTCGACCCAATTTTGTTTTATACCTTCCAAAGAGTAAGTGACCTCCTTATCCCTCCTACCAAAATGAACAACCTCACAATTTTCTTTATTAAATTGCACTGGCCGTTTATCTGCAAAGCCTGCTAACATCCTCCCCAACCGCCCTCCCCCCGCAATCCCTGCTGGCAGCCGCTCTTTGCCCTCTTCCTGCCTGGAAAGTGCAGCAACTGGTTTGGCAGCATTTGAACGAGGCCCAAAAGTTAAAATATCCTGGGCCTGAAGCTTTGGCCAGCTTTTTGCACTTGCCCCACTCCCACCCATCTGAGACCAACCCCAAAACACCAGAACCACAGTGGTAGGATTTCAATTCACTCCTGTGGTCACAGTGAGATGCTTATCCTACCCAGGCCATCTGGACTGATAGCAATTGGATTTTCAGTGTTTCCGCTATGAGATAGTGAAAGAAAGGGAAACTCTGAGAAAAAAGTCCATTTATTATTATCCTTATGTGTGCATTTGGTTATGAAGAGTCATTGGCTGAAGCCTTGGAACAAGGAAATGCTGCATGATACAGCAAACAAGGGAGGAAAGGTTAGGTATAAATGGAGGAAAATTATAAAAAATGAAACGTATGTGGCTTACCGTCACTGAATTGAATATGCAAGTGCACCTAGATTCTTCCACACTAGTAGAGGTGTGAACAAGAAAGCATCGAGCAGCATGCAAACGTGCCGCCTACATAGAGTGTTTCTGAAGTGTGTATGCTCGTTCTGAATGGAAGTATTTCTTCAGTAAATTCTGCCTCATACTTTTGTTTTTACAGAAACTTGTTAACAAGTTCACCTCATTGAAAAATTAGGAACTGACATTGTGGAGGCTGTTATAAAACGACTATAGTCAACACAGAGTTAATGACGTCTGGTTAACCTCATTACTGTATGAATCTGACCATGCCTGAGCAACATCAGCATTGTGTGTAGAAGTAAGCTGAACACAATTAACACTCCAGTTAATTCATTCAGTCATTCATTCCCTGACACACAGACATGGATTGCACTGCAGTAGCATAACACACCAAAGGCTGGATTCTCCTCCGCTTTCCTTCTTAAAATAGGGTATGATAATGGTGGAAAATGGGGAAAAATCAAGCAGTGAGGCCTACTGCCACATCACCTTCCCGATCTAGATTTCAGTCCTCTCGCCCCAACTGGGACCACCACTGGGTACCCCTTCCCTGACCACTTCCCTGCTTGCAAATAGTGACAGTAGGGACCACTGTGTGATGGCAGGTTTCAGAAAGCTCTGCCATGGTCCCAAACTCCCCAGTGAAGGAGAGAACCTTCTAATAGCTTTCAATCCGCAATGGCAGCCCTACTGCAGTACAGCTGAGATGTTCCAGCTGGGTACTGGCACGCTTCTTCTTGGTTGTGAGAATCCTGCCAGTCTCCTGTCATGTATCTTCGATGAAATAGGTCAGATTGGGGTACAGAGTCTCTGGCAAAAGTCACTCCACTGAAACTCTACCCCAAAAAGAAGAATTGAGCCTAATATTTTGGCTTGTTTGCTATATTTGAAAGGCTGCCTTCCTTAAAGTATTGTAAATATGATTTATTTTAATCCTCTGGTGCTAAAGCAACTGCTCACCCACTTGTTCACACCTCACAGCAGCCAGTATCACTCACTCCAACTGTGGCAAACATGAGCACAGAAAAATCCACTTTAGTGGGTTCAAGTAACTGAAAGTTAAACGTGTCGTGACAGTTCATTTGTGTATCAGCTGTGCAGGAATAGAGTGGTATCCATGGTACTTGATTTAAAGTTGAGAACTTTTCTAATGAAAGGTCACTGACCTGAAACGTTGACTTTGCTTCTCTCTCCGCTGATGCTGCCAAACCTGCTGAGTATTTCCAGCATTTTTGTTTTTATTCCACCTCTTACTACCTGCTTACTACATGCTGGTAAAAGATTTTTGGATTCCTTTTATGTTGACTGCCATTCTATTCTCATATTCTCTATTTGCCAGTCTTATTTTCCTCTTCACCTCCCCTCTCAACTTATTGTATATGACCTGGTTCTCACTTGAAGAATTCTGGCCTGGTTTTCACGTGAAGAATTTATTGGGCAAATTTGCAGCTAACTATTTTTACATTGTTAGTATCTGCACTTAAAAGTCAAGTACCATCAGTGAGAGCCTGCTTAAGATGCTTCCTGTTTGTGAGTAAAGTTCAGCATGCATGTCTTCTGGGTTGATGTTATCTTCTGCCACTTGTTGTGGCTGGCTTCCTCTACCATGTGTTCTATGGTGAAGCAAAAGAACGTACTCAGCTTGGAGAACTCTGCTAGACTGTTCTCCCCCATGATTTCTGCTTCAGTATCTATTATAATTCTGCTGGCATCATGAGCCAGCATTAGAATCATAGAATGGTTACAGCACAGAAGGAGGCCATTCAGCCCATCGTGGGTTGCAACAGTAACTCAGCTAGTCCTACTCCATCGCCTTTTGCCAATAGTCCTGCAAATTTTTCTGTTTAGATAATTATCCAATTCTGTTTTGAAAGCTATGATTGAATCTGCCTTCACCACACTCTCAGGTAGTGCATTCCAGATCCTAACCACTCGCTGCATAAATAAGTTTTTCTTCATGTCGCCATTTCTTCTTTTGCCAATCACCTTAAATCAATGCCCTCTAGTTCTTGACTCTTCAGCCAACAGAAACAGTTTCTCTTTATCTGCTCTGTCCAGACCCCTCATGATTTTGAACACCTCTATCAAATCTCCTCTTACAAACATATGGATTAGGAGCAGGAGTAGGCCACTCAGTCCTTCGAGTCTGCTCCTCCATTCAATAAGTTCATGGCTGAACTGATTACTCCACATTTCCACCTACCCCCGATAACCTTCCACCCCCTTCCTTATCAAGAATAATCTTCTCTTTTCCCAGCCCCAGCTTTTCCAACCTATCCACGTAACTGGAGTTCCTCAATCCTGGAACCATTCTTGTGACTCTTTACTGCACCCTCTCTAATGCCTTCACGAACTTCCGAAAGTGTGATGCTGAGAACTGGACACAATACACCAGTTGAGACTGAACCAGAGTTTTATTCAGGCTCATTATAACTTCATTGCTTTTGTAGTCTCTGCCCCTACTTATAAAGCCCAGGATCCCATATGCGTTATTTACCACTTTCTCAACCTGCCTTGCCACCATCATTGATTTGTGCACATATATCCCCAGATCCCTCTGCTCCAGCACTCCCTTTAGAATTGTACCCTTTAATTTATATTGCCTCTTCTCGTTTTTCCCACCAAAATTAATCGATTCACACTCCTCTACATTAAATTTCATCAACCACTTGTCCTCCCATTCCACCAGTCTGTCTATGCCCTTTTAAAGTTTATCACTATCCTCCTTACAATTCACATTTCTTCCACTTATTTGTGGCTGCTTCAAGTGGACCATGAACCAGAGCAAAAGAAGCTAACTAGGCCTCCAAGCAGTCACCTGTCTAGTCTTCCTGTCCCTTCAAATAATGTTGACATCATTGATTGGTCTAAAATAAAGGAAGCATAGTTTCTACTAATGTACCAGACATTCATGTACACAATTCTGTACCTATTAGATAGAATGGGCCTACACTCTCTGGAGTTCAGAATAAAAAGATGTGATCTCATTGAAATGTTTAAATGTCTTAAAGGGGCTGTTTCCCCCAGCTTGAGTATCTAGAACTAGGGTTCATATTTTCAGGATAAATGGTTGCTCATTTTGGACTGAGATGACGAGAAGTTTCTTCACCCAGAGGGTTGTTAACTTTTGGAATTCTCCACCTCAGAAGGCTGTGGATGCTCAGTCATTGAGTATATTCAAGACTGAGATTGCTAGTTTATTGGACACTAAGGGAATCAAGGAATATGGGAATAGGGCAGGAAAGTAGAGTTGAGGTAAAAGACCAGCTGTGAATTTATTGAATGGCAGAACAGACTTGAGGGGCCATATGGCCTATCCTTGCTCCTATTTCTTATTTTATTATGTGAAGGCTCCTTGGATGACTCAGTTGGTAAATACACTGCCCCACTGGAATTGAGATATTACAGACCATAAAAGTCTCCAGGCAGTTTTGAGTCAATTGCTCTCAGGCAGAATGGCAATATGGGCATCGTAATTGGCTTCATTGTCCCTTGATTAAGGAGGAGAAAATCCATCATGTCCTGATTGCTGAGTGAATCCTGGATGTAGATAGCTTTGAGTATGACAGTAATGCATATCACTGTCAACTATCCTGTTAAATACTCACTTCTAGGATTACACATGAGGAACAGCCATTTTGGGCACCAATGTAACCATACCCCAGCATATATCAGCAACTTAAGGAGATGAGAGGAAAGATGACATTTTTGGGGGGAATAAAGGAAATGATTCAGTACATAAAATACTGTAACAAATGGTTAATGCCCCACCTTAAATACCAGGAGACTCAATACAAAATGAGAAGACTTAGCATCTTGTGGACGACTGTGTAATTTTAAATCTAGTGGACTCCCACCAGAAATAGAGCCTTTAGAAATACCAAAACATCAGCAGACTCACTGCTTTTCTGGAATTTGATCCTGTGACCATAAAGGTATCATGTAAGCCTTTTACAGCTGTGGCACTGAGCCATGTGTCAAATAACATTTGCAGAAGTGATGTGACGATGAGCTCCTATGTGCTGGCATAAGGAGAGCAGGTGAGGCTGACAATTCTTATAGAAGATAAATGAATGTCCAGAATGTAACAGCCTACATGCCCTCCTGGACCTTTGTATCCCCCAAACCATTTATATTTTGCTCATTGGGTACAAGTGCAGCTGTTACCTACACTGGCTCCTCTCCACACGAACACATGCAGCAAACACAATAAAGTCTTTTCTACATAAAAGTCAGCCATGTTTATCACCTTAACCCTCCGCCACCTGGTGATTTTCTATTATTGCTGCCTTGCTTCCCATAACATAAATTGGCCATCACTTAATAGTTTTTTGCAATGGCGCTAGAAGATATTTTGCATTGCAGCACATACCATTAATAAAAAGCTTGTTATAAAACATACACAGACGTTGGACTTTCATCTATCCTTGACAGAGAAGGGGTGGGGATCTTACAAATGACTTTCTCCTGATAGAGCTACCAATTGTAGAACTTTGAGGGCAAAGTGAAGCCTATTTCATTGAACCAGACTAAGGGCACATTTATATTGTAGCAAGTTTATAATACATAATAGTACATAAGAACATAGGTACTTTAAACTTACATTGTGCTATGGAGATAAAAGAATCACAGATATGCTGAAGCAAACATGACTTTAAAGCAACATAGGGTATGCAAATTTCAAATGTGCTGTTGCTCAACCCTCGTATTTTGTGGCTTCAAATTTACTGTGATATAAACAGAGCATTACACGTCTGTCGTTTGGTGAGATAGCATTGCTAGAAAGCATTTGTACCTATTGTTTTGCAAAATAATTACAATTTGTAAAGATTTATAATACAAGTGAGAGATGGAGTGATGTTGCTAGAAATGCTTTTCCTGGGCCATTCTCTGCCTATGTTGCATTATAAAATAGATAAAATAGAATACCATAAGTTCAATCAGACTTGAATATTAAATGGTGGCATAGATTGTTGTAGTACACTGTGTCACACTAAACCCTTATCACAATGCATGAGCGCTGGTACAAATTAGGGTTGTAAAATTTGGTTGTGTAGGAAATCCAAATTGATTGCATTGCCAAGAAAATAAGAGCTCCCTGAATATCCCGTTGTTGTGGCTCGTAATGAGTTTGGGATGATGTCATGTCAAAATTTGGCTAATTACTCAATGGAGCCATAGTCAAATGATGGTTTGTAAAGCAAAAATATAAGGGGAAAATGTACAGGTGCTGCAGGTTGCACACATTGATCTTCGGATGCAAGAGCCTAGATCTTGTATTCAGTCCAAACGGCTGGGATGAAAATTGGTGCTGCATGAAATGAGCTTGGATAGTTTCAATCCAATTTCGAGTGGACACAGGCCCACATCATTACCCCTTAATTTGGAAATGATTTGGCAGTCTTCAGGAAGGCAACAGCTAAGCTGGTGCAGGACAGAATAGATCTAACCCCGGCATATCTGACCCATGAGGCTTGAAATTGACATCGGATGTGCGAAATAAAAGCATGTTCCATTTCCTAGGTCTAACATACCCCAACTTCATGAGCACAAAATTCACAAAATAAAGGAAGGTTTGTTATTTTGAGTACAACTCACAGGCCAGTGGTTGCCAGGAGCAGTCTTACAGCTGGCATAATCTTTAATTCCTAACCACATTTGAAAGGATAGTTCCTTCTTTGGTCTCCTTGTACCGTTTAACATCCACAGCCAAGAAGACATCACATGCCATCGCTCCTTTGCCAATGTTGTTCTGCAGCTGGTCTTTAGAAGATGAAAAATAGCTTTGCATAACTTTGTTCAAAGTACAATGTAAATCCCATTTAAACTTCCAACTAAATTACTGCAGTCAAGCTGCAGAAAATCCAAGCAAATTAAGGGTCCTTGTATCATACAACTGAAAACTGGATAATTACAAAAGATACATCTAGCTTGTAAAGCTATAGCGGGTTCATGGATACAGCAGAGATCATGAAGTGAATATTCTGGTAACACACTGTAAAAAGTCTCTTTCTCTCTCTCTCTCTCACCTTCTCTCCCTGATGCAGGAAGTGCACAGTAAACAAGATCTGTCTTGGCTCCTCTTCCTAACAGATGATGCTTTTCCACTGTGTGAACTGAAACAGCAAAATGATGTGGGGATTGCAGAGGAACGAAGCCTAGTCTAGAATTATTTATACTACTTCAAGTAAAAGAACTCACTTGAGTTGTGTGTTAAAAAAAATTTCCAAAGTCGTAGATTTCAAACACATCTATAAACCACACAAGCTGTCCTAAGGCACCATGTGTGAAGACTAAAAGAAAGCTTCTGCTTTCCTGTTGCATAAATGACACAACTGTCAGTTCTGTCAAAGACGTTGGACAGAATTTTTGTTCCTGGGTCCCAGTCCTGGTGTCGGGATGAAATGCGGGCCAGGAACCGAGAAATGCCAGTGGCGGGACCCCGAGGGAGATTTTAGAGCAGGCGGCCAACTAAGTATCTGCCTCCAGGAGCCCCATCCACTTAAGGATGACGGATGGTCTGGAGGGCCAATAAAGGTGGTCGCTGCTGAAGTATGTAGGGAGGTGTAAGGGCGCCTCCATTCCCAGTCACCAGCCACAAATGGGAGATATAAGAAGGGCCAAAAGGGTTAAAGCCATCAGACAGGATGGAAAAGCCCCCCTCACAGTAACGGGCACTTCCACAGTTGTGGCCATTTATTAGCAAAGCGCCTTCCCTGTTGAATGGAGCCTCCGGCTCTAATGGCTATCAGGCCTGCTGCTGATAGGCCGCCACTATTTTATAGATGGTCTCCTGGCTCGGCGTGTACCCAAGGGGCTTAATTGGTTCCCCACTGTGGCTGGTGGGGTTACCAGTCCCACCATCACCCCGCCCCTGCAGAATCCCGTGGAGGTGGGAATATGTTGCAGAACCAGCCCAACAGGGTATCCCTCCATTTTTGCCCCCCCACCCACGCCTCTAGATTCCACATCCACAAGCCGTTGAAAATTCTGTCTATTAACTGAAATTTGAACCAAGGATATTCTGTTATGAGACAGGAACCAAGATCTTCAGCTCCCGCTTGGGGTTGAAGTCAGGTTCAGTGGCAGTAGAGGGACCGGAAGTCAGGGCAGAACTGATCTCTGCACAATTTGCACCCTTTTGAAGCAACTATGTTAAATTCTGACTGGGAGTTCAGTGGAGTGCGGGTGGTTGGGATGGCCACTTCTTTCACCCACCTTCCGCGGTCTCAGTGTAATTTTGGGGGTGTCTATAGGGGTTTTCTGGATATCCTACTAGATATGTTCCTTTTATGGTTCATTGTATGTACACCTGCAGGGTGTTGGCATGCTTTCTCTACCGTGGCATGAGAGCGCCATCAAATAGCAATCAATCCCAGAGGCAAGGGATTGCCATTTAGTTTTGAGCTCAACAGTAAGGGACCAAGGATGAACGGAATTAGTGAAGTTTGGAGTCTTTGCCCAACTGGGCAAAGCAGCTCCACTGGGTGGTCACCCTGTAATAGTGCTACTGGTACAGCCGCCTGTCCCAATATGGCAGTAACCCCATCCCGAGAGGCCATGGCATGGTAAAAGTGGCAGATGGAAGTTCTACTTTGCAATGGTGTTGCCAAAATTTCTATCTTATACTCTTTTGTTGACTATGGTACAAAGTAAGCCCATCAGCTAGCAGCTCTTTCTGCATCTCCACCAATGCCTTAATAACGGAATGCACGGAGCAGGTAGGCCATTCAATATGTGGCCTATGCTGAGATAGCTGCTCTCAGCCATATAAACGGTTGGGCAGCTATAATTGTTGGACAGTAGGAGCTCACCAATATTTACTGTCTGTACTCTAACATGAAGAATGAGTTAGTGTAGGTCTTCCAAACATATGCTGATGGAACTAAACTAAGAAAGGGTTAGCATCTTCAGGAGACATGGGGAGAAATTCGGGGGAAATAGTGTTCCATGGCACTACGAAACGTAATGTGACAAAAAAGTGCAGTTGCAATCTTCAGAAATAGAGTGCAATCCCAAAGTTGAAAAGAAATTCAATTATTCATATTGTTAATTTGCATCAAACTCATGTTCCCAGTAGCATGAAAGCAAGAAACTGTGAGAGAATGAAATGTGAATTGTACTATCTGCAGCAGAGTGTAAAGGTGCAGTAAAGAGAAATGCTTCCATACTGTTAAAGTGAGACAGTTTTCTCACATTACTAATTACCAGACAGCTGCAAATCTGTTATATTTCATTTATGGGGACCATGGTAAAAAGTTGGTGTCATTAAAAAAAAAACTCTATAACTCTGTCCATTAGACTTTGACATTTATCCTGGTGTAATTTAATTTTGCTTTTCAGTGCACAAGCATTGAAGAAGGCGAAGAATGATGCTGCTGGAAAATGAAACACATCAGGCAAAGACACTTCAGCATTCGCTGCGGTACAATGTGAGCTTGATGGAATGCAGACACTTCATTCCCCAGCCACTCACTAATACTGATAATAAAAGACCTAAGAGGAAACAGTGAGATATGCTAAGTTCCACCATTTCTACAGTCTTTTTTAAAAATTGTGAAGTATAAGTAAAGAACGAAAGCCTTTACTCGAAAAATCAACAATGTTGAAAGGAATAAGAGAAATTATAAGTCAACAAGACTGTTATTAGGCAATTATTGAGGGAGAAGACTAAAGAACATATTATTAAAGAGTATTATAGTTTTGAGGTCTTGGGAAAGAATGAGTTAAGAAAAGATTCTTGACGTCAGCATAGTGAGGGTGTATGACGCAAGAAAGAGTTGTAAGAAATATGCTATGTTTCTATTTCATTAAAGTATTTTCTATAACAATTGTTCTCTTTCTAAAAATAAATCACTTTTTCCTAAATAGGGAAAAGGAAGCTTTCTGCAGACAATGTTAAACTAGGGAACTGTTCAGAGTTTTTAACAAAGTGGCTTAAAGTATTAACCTTTAACTTCTGGAACTTGGCTTTGACACCAGCACAGACCAATGTAGTGAAGATGGTTAGAGAATGTCTTTACTCAAAGAGTAAGGTAAACTTTAGGAATAATCTGGCAAATAGGGGAGCAGTGAATGAAGTTGAATGCTACAGTATAAGCACTAGGGGACTAGAGGAATGGGCTTAATGGCCATTATTCGCCTTTGACTCCTCATGTTTTTTAATATTCTTTCCATGAGTGGAATTTTACCAGCCTTAGCGTGACCAGTCTTGGAGGAGGAGAGGGTGGAGGTCTGGTAAAATCACTAGGGAATGTGTCGGAATGGAGTGATGAGCTGGAGGTACTGCAAAGTGGTCACACACATCGGAGGTCCACAACTCATGCATGCAGAAATAGAGGGATTGAGACGTAAGTGCATCAATTAACAATGGATCTCATGCATTCAGAGTTTGAGTTCTCCAATGAGGAAGAGAATGTGAGAGAGAGAGAGACAGGTGCAGCAACAGGGAGTGAGGCTGCAAAATCCTGCAGCAGGCTCATGAGGGTGAAAGGGGACAAGGACGAGGGGGGCACAGAGGGCCACGAATGTGGGCTCATGGTCACAGAAGAAAGGGTTTACTGACAAAGACTCTGGTTCATGGAGATGTTGGAGCATCAGTGTCAGTAAAGACTGCGTCTGTCCAGGCAGGTGGTTTTGGTACAGTATGCAATGCTGGAGGAGGATTTGAGGCCAATGGGATGTGGTAGCCACCATTTCCTGTGGCAGTGAAGGTCACTGTGGCCCTCAACTTTTATGCCTCAGGATCATTCCAGGGATCCTCTGGAGACATCTGTGGGATATCCCAGTCAATGGCTCATCGCTGCATCAAGCTGGTGACGGATGCCAAGTACCAGAGGGCAGGCCAGTCAGGCCAAGAGGGTGGTTGAAATTGGGGCCATCGTTGGATTCTCCCAGGTGCAGAGGGTACTTGACTGCACGCATGTGGCCATCAAGGCTCCCGCAGAGCAGCCAGGAGCCTTTGCCAACAGGAAGGGTTTCACTCGCTGAATGTGCAACTATTATGTGACCACTGCAAAAGGATCCTGCAGGTGTGTGCAAAGTTCCTGGGAAGCTGCCACAACTTGTTCATCCTGAGACAGTCCCAGAAACCTCAACTTTTCTGGCTGCCTGAATGCATTTATGGATGGATGCTGGGTGACAAGAGTTACACACTGAAGACATGGCTCCTTACACCTTTGCGGCACCCCAAAACAGCAGCAGAGGGGCCATACATCTGCTGCCATGCGACAACAACAGCAACCACTGAACAAACCATAGGCCTTCTGAAAATAAGATTCAGATTCCCCTGCAGTAAGCCCCATCAAGGGTCTCACACATCATGGTGGTAAGCCGTGCTCTACACAATCTGGCGCTCCAGAGGGCATGGCCTTGGTGAATGAGGACCTCCTTGAGCACCCTGCCTCCTCCTCTGAGGAGGATGATTTGGAGGAGGCACAAGACCAGGTGGGCAATGGCAATGCACCCAAAGGGCCGCTGTCAATGGGCATTGACATATGTGCCAGGGAGATTTGCAAATCATTCATACAGGTACATTTCTTCTGAGCCTCCCTTAAATACCCATGTAAACAATTCAGTCTTCTCCCTTATATAACCTTGGTGGTCTTTCCTTGAATGCCCTTACCATCTCAGTGGGCCACACATGACATTAAGCCAAGGCATACATTTAACACTGCCCTCATGATGATATCCTCCTCAAAAGCTCAACAGCTAGTGATGGCCCAATAGTGCAGTAATGAGCGCTAGAAGCACTATCTGAAGTGAAACATGATCTTTCATTTGACAGGTAAAGCAACTTCTGTGACAATCAACAATAAACTATCACCTGGTGAGACCCAAGTCCAACTAGGTGGATTTACATGAACGCTTTCCTGGTGCATGCAGCTGACATAGAGGCAGGATGCTTGCTTTTCTGCTCCAGTGCTTTAGATAACCACAGTGGGCATCCTCTGGATGCCTGAGGCTTAGAGGATCCCGGCAGATGGGGGGCCACCTGCAACTTCGAAGGCCCTAACACCCCTGGCCCTCTTACCTAATTTGTGGCCAGCGACTAGGAATGGAGGCGCCCCTATGCCTTCCTACGACTTCAGCAGCTCCTACCTCTGACGGTGGAGCTGCCGATCAGTTAGCGCTGGACGGCCTCCTATTGGCTCTCAAAACACAGGAGCCTGCCCACCATCCTTAATCGGATTGGGCTCCCAGAGGCAGCCATTTAATTGGTCACCTCCTTCAAAATCACCTTCTGGGTCCCGCCACCGGCATTTATGGATCCTGACATGCATTTCATTCCGACAGAGGGATCGGGACCAGGGAACAAAAATTCAACCTGTTAACTGTTTCTCTCTCCACAAATGCTACCAGACCTGCTGAGTATTTCCAGCATTTTCTGTTTTTATTTCAGATTTTCAGCATCCACATTATTTTATTTTTGTAAATACGCTTTTATTTTGTACAAAGTAGTTACAGTATTAGAGAACAGATAGGTTGAGTAGAAATGTAATGATGTCATTGGTGATAAGGGAATGGCAGATGAAATTTATTCTTCAGATCAAAATGAATCAGGAATGTATAACATATATTGATGTCAATAAAGCATGTAAAATGATAAAATTATAAGCATTTATTTGTGAGCCATTTCTATTGGACAGGATGCATCCTAGACGTTTCACGCAGCGATGTAAGGAAGCTAAGATTCTAGTTAACACTTTACAACCTCCATTAATACAAGCTGTGTACCTGAGGACTGAGAACTTGAGAACAAATAAAGGTTTGAATTCTATAACTAATTTTGATTCATGAACACCTGACACAAACAAACATCAGTAAAAAGGTTTTTTGAAGAAACTCAAATAAATCAATGTCTAAAGGAACCTAAGCTTGATGTGATAAACCCTCAAATCCTCTCGGAAACAGAAGAGGAAACATATGAGCACATGGTTCTAATGGTCCTTTCACACATCACCATCAGCATTCTGAGCTATTTAACTGATATAAATGACAGGAAGTTCTGGCTGTGGATACCTTTATAAACTGGTGTGGTCACACAAATTGTTTTACAACCTACGTCCTGATTGCTTTCATGACATTTTATGGGCAGAACAGCACCAAATACAAGATCAAGGGGTCATTTTCAGCTCTAGATTGGAAAATTGCACATGATACTGTGCTATTTAAGAAAGGTCAGTGAGAGAAACCAGGGAATAATAGACCAGTCAGCCTAACATCTGTTGGTAAATTATTAGAATCTAGAATTGAGGATAGGGCGACTGAACTAACGCCTTGAAAATTTTCAGCTCATCAGAGAGCCAGCATGGATTTGTAAAGGGTACGTCATGCTTGATGAACCTGATTGAATTTTTTGAAGAGGTGGCTGAAGTAGTGCTTCAGTGAATGCTATTTATATGGACTTTCAGAAGGCATTTGATAAAGTCCCTCATAAGAGACTGTTAGCTAAAATTAAAGCTCATAAAATTGAAGACAAATTATTGACCTGGCTAGGAAGTTTGTTGAGTGGCAGGAGTGGTGGGATAATGGGCAGGTCATCTAATTCGCAGGATGTGACTAGTTGTTTCTTGCAAGGATCTACTAATGCTAATATTAATATTTATTGTATTTATTAATGACTTAGATGATGGGATATAACGCCGCATATCCAAGTTTTCTGATGACACAAAGATAGGGCGGTATTGCAAGCAATGCAGCTGTAAGCATAAAATTACAAGGAGATGTTGATAGATTAATGAATGAGCAAAATGTAGGTATATGTGAGGTCAAATACTTGGCACCTGAAACAGATAAAATACAGTACTTTCCAAATGGTGAAAAGTTAGAAACAGTGGAGGTCTAAAGGGACTTGGGGGTCCAGGTACATAAGATCATTAAAATGTCATAAACAGGTACAAAAATAATCAAAAAGACTAATGAAATGCTGGCCTTTATATCTAGAAGACTACAATACAAGTTGGTAAAAGTTATGCTACAGCTATACAAAGCCCTGGTTAGACCACGCCTGCAGTACTATTCTGAGCACCATATCTCAGGAAGGCTATATTGGCATTGGAGTGCAGCATAGGGTTAAATTACAAGGAGAGAATACACAAACTAGGCTTCTATTCCCTGGAATTTAGAAGGTTCAGGGATTATTTGATTAAAGTTTTTAATTAGGAAAGGGAACAGCTACAGTAGAGAGATAGATACTATTTCTGCTGTTTTTTAAATTCTTTCTTAGGATGTGAGCATCACTGGCAAGGCCAACATGTGTTACCCATCCCTAATTGCCCTTGAGAAGGTGGTGGTGAGCTGCCTTCTTGAACTGCTGCAGTCCTTGGGGTGTAAGTACACCAACAGTGCTGTTAGGAAGGGAGTTCAAGGATTTTGACCCAGCGACAGTGAAGGAATGGCAAAGTAGTTCCAAGCTTGGAGTTTGCAAGTTCTCCCTGTGTCTGCGTGGGTTTTCGCCTGGTGCTCCGGTTTCCTCCCACATCCAAAGACTTGCAGGTGATGGGTAAATTGGCTGTTGTAAATTGCCCCTAGTGTAGGGAGGTGATAGCGAATATGGGATTACTGTAGGGTTAGAATAAATGGGTGGTTGTTGGTCGGCACAGACTCGGTGGGCCGAAGGGCCTGTTTCAGTGCTGTATCTCTAAATAAATAAATAAAAGCTAGGATGTTGCGTGGCTTGGAGGGGAACTTGCAGGTGAAGTGTTCCCATGCATCTGCTGCCCTTGTCCTTCTAGGTGGTAGAGGTTGCAGGTTTGGAAAGTGCGGTTGAAGGAGCCTTAGTGAGTTGCTGCAGTGCATTTTATAGATGGCACACATTTCTGCCACTGTGCTGTGGTGGAGGAGGGAGGGAATATTTAAGGTGGTGGGTGGGGTGCCAATCAAGTGGGCTGCTTTGTCCTGAATACTGTCCAGCTTCTTGAGTTTTGTTGGAACTGCACCCATCCAGGCAAGTGAAGAGTATTCCAGCACGCTCCTGACTTGTGCCTAGTAGATGGTGGACAGACCTTGGGGAGTCAGGAGGTGAGTTACTCGCCACAGAATTCCCAACCTCTGACCTACTCTTGCAACTGCAGTATTTATGTGGCTCGTCCAGTTAATTTTTTTTTATTCTTGCATGAGCTGTAGGTGTCGCTGGCAAGGCCAGCACTTGTTGCCCATCCCTAATTGCCCTTGACAACTAAATGGCTTGCTAGGCCATTTCAGAGGGCAGTTAAGTGTCAACCACATTGCTGTGTGTCTGGAGTCATAAGTTGGCCAGACCAGTTAAGGACAGCAGATTTCCTTCTCTAAAGGACATTAGTGAACCAGATGGGTTTTTACATCAATCAATGATAGTTTCATGGCACCATTACTGAGATTAGCTTTCAATTCCAGATTTTTTTATCAATTGATTTTAAATTCCACCAGCTGCCATGGTGGCATTTAAACCTATGTCCCTAGGGCAGTAGCCTGGGCCTCTGGATTACTAGTTCAGTGACATTACCACTACACCACACTCTCCCCGTAAGGTTCTGGCCAAAGGTGACCACTGAGGATGTTGATGGTCGGGGTTCAGCAATGGTAGTGCCATTGAATGTCAAGAGGAGGTAGTTAGATTCTCTCTTGTTGGAGGTGGTCAATGCCTGGCATTTGTGTGCATAAGAACATAAGAAATAGGAGAAGGAGTAGGCCATACGGCCCCTCAAGCCTGCTCTGCCGCATCCACAACCCTCTGGGGTAGAGAATTCCAAAAATTCTAAACCCTTTGAATGAATTGAACAGATATTTTTAATCAGTCTTCACTATTGGTGATACAAGTAACATCCCAGTATTAGCTGTAAATCAGGAAATGGAAGGGAGGGAGGAACTCAAGAAAATTACAATCACCAGGGAAGTGGTACTGAACAAATTGTTGGAGATGCAGGCTGACAAGTCTCCGGGTCCTGATGGACTTCGGCCTAGAGTGTTAAAAGAAGAAGCTAGTGAGGTAGTTGATTCGTTAGTTTTAATTTTCCAAAATTCCTTAGATTTGGGGAAGGTTCCGTTAGATTGAAAAATGGCGACTGTAACTCCTTTATTCAAAAAGGGAGGGACACAGAAAGCAGGAAACTACAGGCCAGTTAGCTTAACATCTGTCTTAGGGAAAATGTTAGAAGCTATTATTAAAGACATTATAGCAGGGCATTTAGAAAAATTCAAGGTAATCAAGCAGAGTCAACATGGTTTTGTGAAAGGGAAATCATGTTTAACCAATTTATTGGAGTTCTTTGGGGGAGTTACATGTGCTGTGGATAAAGAGGAACCAGTGGATGTATTATACTTAGATTCCTAGAAGGTGATCATATTGATAAGGTGCCACATCAAAGGTTATTGCAGAAAATAAAAGCTCATGGTGTAGGGGATATCATATTGGCATGGACAGAAGATTGGCTCGCTAACAGGAAACAAAGAGTAGGCATAAATGGGTCATTTTCTGGTTGGCAAGATGTAATGAATGGTGTGCCACAGGGATCTGTGCTGGGACCTCAACTTTTTACAATTTATATAACTGGCTTAGATGAAGGGACCGAAGGTATTGTTGCTAAATTTGCTGATGACACAAAGATAGAGGACATAAGGGGGCTACAAAGTGATATAGATAGGTTAAGTGCGTGGGCAAAGACCTAGCAAATGGAGTATAATGTGGAAAAGTGTGAAATTGTCTACGTTGACAGGAAAAATAAAAAAGAAGCATATTATCTAAATGGTGAGAGATTGCAGAGCTCTGAGGGATCTGGGTGTCCTAGTGCAAGAATCGCAAAAAGTTAGTATGCAGGTATAGCACGTAATTAGGAAAGCTAATAGAATGTTATTGTTTATTGTGAGGGGAAGTGAATACAAAAGTAGGGAGGTTATGCTTCAGCTATACAGGGCATTGGTGAGACCACATCTGGAGTACTGTGTACAGTACTGGTCTCCTTATTTAAGGAAGGATGTAAATGCGTTGGAGGCAGTACAGAGAAGGTTTACGAGACTAATACCTGGAATGGGTGGGTAGTCTTACAAGGAAAGATTGGACAGGCTGGGCTTGTATACGCAGGAATTTAGAAGAGTAAGAGGTGACTTGATTGAAACATATAAGATCCTGAGGGGTCTTGACAGGGTGGATGCCGAAAGGATGTTTTGCCTTGTGGAAGAATCTGGAACTAGGAGTCACTGTTTAAAAATAAGGGATTGTCCATTTAAGACAGGGAGGAGGAGAATTTTTTCTCTCAGAGGGTCATGAGTCTTTGGAATTCTCTTCCTCAAAAGACAGTGGAAGCAGTCTTTGAATTTTTTAAGGCAGAGGTAGATAGATTCTTGATAAACAAGGGGGTGAAAAGTTATCGGGGGTAGGTGGAACTGTGGAATAATCAGTTCAGCCATGAACTTATTGAATGGTGGAGCTGCCTTGAAGGGCCGAGTGGCCTACTCCTGCTCCTAATTCGTATGTTTGTATGTTAATATGTAAGAAATTTCTCTCATCTCAGTCCTAAATGATCGGCCCCTTATCCTGAGACTGTGCCCCCTTGTTCTAGATTCCCCAGCCAGTGGAAACAGCCTCTCAATGTCTGCCCTTGAGAATCTTGTGTCTTTCAATGAGATCACCTCTGATTCTCCTAAACTCCAGAGAACATAAACCCAATTTACTCAGCATCTCATCATAGGACAATCTTCTCCTCTGAGGGACCAGTCTAGTGAACCTTCGCTGTACCGCCTCCAATGCAAGTATATCCTTCCTTAAATATGGAGACCAAAATTGCACACAGTATTCCAGGTGTGGTCGCACGAAAGCCCCATACAATTGTAGCAAGTCATCTTTATTCTTGTAATCCAATTCCCTTGCAATAAAGGCCAGCATGTGATTTGCTTTCCTAATTGCTTGCTGTACCTAGAAACATAGGAACATAGGAGGCATTCAGCCCATCGAGCCTGCTCTGCCATTCAATACGATCATGACTGATCATCCACTTCAATGCCTTTTTCCCACACTATCCCCATATTCTTTATGTCATTGGCATGATCTGTCAATCTCTGCTTTAATTATACTCAATGACTAAGCTTCCACAGCACTCTGAGGTAGAGAATTCCAAAGATTCACAACCCTCTGAGTAAAGAATGCATGCTAACCTTTTGTGTTCCTTGTACAAGTGCATGCAGGTTTCTCTGGACACCAATCTTTACAAGTTTCATGCCTTTTAAAAAGTGTTCTGCTTTTCTATTCTTACCAACAAAGTGGATCATCTCACACCTCCCCACATTATACTCCAACTGCCATCTTGTTGCCCACTCACTTAACCTGTCTATATCTCTTTGCAGCCTGTTTGTGGCCTCTTCATTGCTTGCATTCCCACCTAGCTCTGTACCATCAGCAAACTTAGATACATTACTCACTGTCTCTTTGTCTAAGTCATTAATATAAACTGTAAATAGCTGAGGCCCCAGCACTAATCCTTGCAGCACTCCACTAGTCACAGACTGCCAACTTGCATATGCCCCATTGATGGGGGGGGGGGGGGGTGGAGGAACGGTGGCATAGTAGAAATGTCACTGAACTAGTAATCCATAGACCTAGGCTAATGCCCTGGGTACATGTGTTCAAATCCCACCATGGCAGCTGGTGGAATTTAAATTCAATTAATTAATAAATTCAATTAATTAATAAAAATCTGGAATTGAAAGCTAGTCTCAGTAATGGTGCCATGAAACTGTCATCGATTGTCATAAAAACCCATCTGGTTCACTAATGTCCTTTAGCGAAGGAAATCTGCTGTCCTTACCTGCTTGGGTCTACATGTGACTCCAGACCCACAGCAATGTGGTTGACTCTTAACTGACCTCTGAAATGGCCCAGCAAGTCATTCAGTTCAAGGGCAATTAGGGATGGGCAACAAATGTTGGCCTTGCCACTGATGCTCACATCCCATGAAAGAATTTAAAAAAATCCTTACTCTCTGCTTCCTGTCTGTTGACCAATCCTCTATCCATGCTAAAATATTACCCCCGTCTGAATGAGCCCTTATCTTGTGTATTAACCTTTACTATGCTTTTCTAAGTGCATTGTTAAGTTTTCCTTAATAATAGATTCCAGTACTTTCCCAATGACTGATGTCAGGCTAACTGACCTGTCATTCCCTGTTTTCTCTGTCCCTCCTTTCGATTGTCACTTGCCACTTATCAACTCAAGCTTGAATGTTGTCCAGGTCTTGCTGCATGCAGGTATGGACTACTCCAGTATCAGAGAAGTCATGAATAGTACTGAATGCTGTGCAATCATCAGCAATATCTCCCTCTCTGACCTTAAGATGGAGGAAAGGTCATTGATGAAGCAGCTAAAAATGGTTGGGCCCAGGAAACTACCCTGAGGAACTCCTACAGTGACGTCCTGGGGCTGGGATGATTCGCCTCCCACAACTATAACCATCTTCCTTTGTGCTAAGTATGACTCCAGCCAATGGATTGTTTTCTCCCGATTCCAATTGACTTCAATTTTGCTAGGGTTCTTTGATGCCACACTCGGTCAAATGGTGCCTTGATATCAAAAGCAGTCTCTCTCACCTTACCTCTGCAATTCAACTCTTTTGTCCATGTTTGGACCAAAACATAGAACCATAGAAAAATTAGGGCACAGAAGGAGGCCATTCGGCCCGTCATGTCCATGCTGGCCGAAAAAAGTAGCCGCCAAATCTAATCCCACCTTCCAGCACCTGGTCCATAGCCTTGCCGGTTACAGCACTTCAGGTGCATGTACAGGTACCTTTTAAATGAATTGAGAACTATTAAGAACCCTGCATCTTCTACATCCACGCATAAGTTCCCTTGTACATCTCTGATAGGCCCTAGCCTTTCCTTAGTTATCCTCTTGCTCTTAATGTAATGATAAAACATCTTCGGGTTTTCCTTCATTTTACCTGCCAATAATTTTTCACGTTCTCTGTTTGCTTTTCAAATTTCCTTTTTTACTTCACCCCTGCACTTTCTATACTCCTCTAGGCTTTCTGAAGTATTAAAATTTTTGTGATCGTCATAAGCTTTCTTTTTCTGCTTTAACTTACCCAGTAAGCTCCTAGATAACCAGGGGGCTCTTGATTTGGCAGTACCACCCTTTATCTTTGTGGGGACATGCCTACACTGTGCCTGTAGTATCACGCTTGTGAATGCCTCCCACTGGTTTGCCACTGATTTTCCTTCAAGTAGCTGTATCCAGTCCACTTTCACCAGCTCACCTCTCAGTTGTGTAAAATTTGCTTTCCTCCAATTTAGAACTTTTACTCCTGTTTTATCTTTATCCTTTTCCATCATTATGCTAAAACTAACTTTATTATGGTCACCCACTGTAACTTAATCCACTTGCCCAGCTTCATTACTGAAGACTAAATCTAGAATTGCGCCCCCTGTCATTGGGCTTGTTACGTGCTGGCTAAAAGAGTTCTCTTGAACATGGTTCAAGAATTTTGCCCCTCTGTGCCTTTCACACTCTTTGTATCACAGTTGATATTGGGGCAGTTGAAATCCCCAACTATTATTGCCCTATAGTATTTGCACTCCCTCTCACTATTTGGGGGTCTATAGTACACTCCTAGTAGTGTGGCTGCCTCTTTTTTATTTCTGAGCTCCACCCATATGTCCTCATTTGATGATTCATTTAGCATATCATGCCACTTCAAAGCTGTTATTGATTCCTTAACTAATAATTCTTTATTAATCCCATTGCAATTATGCCTAAATCAGAACTCAGATATAATCTTCTTTGGCCTCCTTGTCTCGGGAGACAATGGGTAAGCGCCTGGAGGTGGTCAGTGGTTTGTGGAGCAGCGCCTGGAGTGGCTATAAAGGCCAATACTAGAGTGACAGACTCTTCCACAGGTGCTGCAAATAAAATTGGTTGTCAGGGCTGTTAATAATACGTTATAATATAAGATATAATAGGTTGGAATTTATGTAGTTGGATAACCTGTTGCCAGTCTTACTAGGCTCACACTGGAATAATGGTCAGCTGGAGTCAACAAGAGTAGCTCCTTCAACAAGTATAGATGAGAAAGGATAATGATTTCTGAACAGTTTTGAAGTACAACTACAAACCAGTAAATATATGCTTTCACATCTGGGTTTGATTGATTTTATTTGCAAGGAAAAATATCAATGCTTGATTTATGAACATGTCTAAATTAAATAATATTTACCATCTTTGTTTTTACACTTATATTAAAATAAATCTCAGACATACTCTATCAATGATGTGAGGTATGTGACCACATCTTGAAACCACAGGAATGATCACTCCTTAGCCTTCACCAAACCCTGATATTAATTGGATATCTGTCAAAGACCTTTGGCTGATAGCTGTGATCATTGTTTGTTAAAGATCAAAATTTGCCAAACACAGTTTCTGTTTGTCATTGTTCCTGTTGAGATTGTGACAGTTTGTCTACAAATGTGCCCAACAATAATCTTGTGTCATTAGTTTTGTCTCCAGGACTGGGAGTTACTGATGTTGCACAATAACCCAACTAGTAAACATTCCCAGATGACATAAATCAGGCTTAAAAACCAAAGATACTTACAAACTAAATGCATTTTTTTTAACTGGGGATGTTGTAGCTGAACCATATCCCTCCCTATTTATGACATTTTATTCAGCAGTTAAGTTCATTTCGTGCCATGCACCAGCTCTCTCTCATACGTACCAAACTTCAGAAATATGGAGATAGACAGAGTTTTGGACTTATTTCTACTTGTCTGCATTCGTAGGTTCGTAGGCAATGGGCTGGATTTTACTAGCCCTCGACATCGGGCTCCGTGGCGGGGTGGGGGGTGGGGGGGCGCCTAAAGATGGGTCCGGGAGAGGCCCGCCACGGACCTTGAAGCCAGGAGGGCCCAGCCCAATTCTCCCGGCGGTGGCAAGACTCTGTGGCGGGCCTCTCCCAGACCAGTTTATATGGCTCCTGGCATTTGTCACTGAGAGCAATGCTGCTGGGAGCCAGAGTTAACAAAGCCCAATAGATTCTCAAATATTGGCACAATCCCACTATAGAACAGCTGTTTCGACCAGTCGGAGGGATGAAGCGCATGTACAAATACGATCAGGAAGTGGGCTGAATTTGGCCTGTGATTGGACAGCCCAATCATAATATGCTTGATAATGTAGTTTTGAAGAAAAATACACTTGCACTAGTCTACTGAAAAGTAATCGAGCTAACTCTTTAATAACATGGGCACAATGATATTCATATGATAATGTACTGATGGTAATGCTGATTTACAAGCAGCTAATTTGGGCGGCACAGTGGCGCAGTGGTTAGCACCGCAGCCTCACAGCTCCAAGGACCCGGGTTCAATTCCGGGTACTGCCTGTGTGGAGTTTGCAAGTTCTCCCTGTGTCTGCGTGGGTTTTCTCCGGGTGCTCCGGTTTCCTCCCACAAGCCAAAAGACTTGCAGGTTGATAGGTAAATTGGCCATTATAAATTGTCACTAGTATAGGTAGGTGGTAGGGAAATATAGAGACAGGTGGGGATGTTTGGTAGGAATATGGGATTAGTGTAGGATTAGTATAAATGGGTGGTTGATGTTCGGCACAGACTCGGTGGGCCGAAGGGCCTGTTTCAGTGCTGTATCTCTAATCTAATCTAATTAGCCAATATGTGCACAGCCAACATGAATATGGAGCAGAAACCTCAATGCAAGACTTCTTATGCACTTATCTTTGACTTTTTTTGTTTAATGTATAAAAGTGTTCAAAGCATCCTTCACACTGTGGATACCATACTTCTGATGGATGCTAAAACAACCTTTAAAGAAAAGAGAAGGCCCTGAATGTCCCTGTATTTTCTGCCACTGTGCCTCTAAATCATTGCATGGAAGTGCAGCTGGTACCGGATAACTTATAACTCAGTTTCTGCTGCATATCAGAGAAGCTATGGCAGTTCAGTTGCAGAAAGACCAAGGAAATTCAAGGTCAAAGTTATTTCCCTCTCCTCCTTTCTCTCCACATCACCTTAAGCATCAAGTGCAATTTCTTCTTTCAGAGGGTTGTTCATCTTTGGAATTCTCTTCCCCAGCGAGCAGTGGAGGCTAGGTCATTGAATATATTCAAGATTGAGTGAGACAGATTTTTGATCGACAAGGGAGTCAAGGGTTAAGGGAGATAGGCAGGAAAGTGGAGTTAAGGCCACAATAAGATTAGCCATGTTCTTATTGCATGGTGGAACAGGCTTGAGGGGCTGAATGGCCTACTCCTGCTCCTATTTCTTATGTTCTTAAAATCCACATGGAATTTTTCATTACCAAGATTGTGAGTATCCGTGCAATTACCTCTGATGTGTCCTGACCTTCTCTTTTCCCCCAGGCCCCAGCCCCTGTCCAGTCTCCCATCCACTCTAGCCCTACACCACTGCAGCTTCTTCCTCGGATTCCTTTAGATGAGCACTTGAAATGCCATAGCATACAAGGATATGGGCCAAGTGCTGGAAAATGGGATTAGAATAGATAGGTGCTTAATGGCCAGCACAGACACGATGGGCCGAAGGTCCTGTTTCTGTACTGAATAACTCTATGACTCTAATCCCCCTCGCAATAAACAATAACATTCTATTAGCTTTCCTAATGACATGCTGTACCTGCATACTAACCTTTTATGATTCATGCACTAGGACACCCAGATGCCTCTGCATCTCAGAGCTCTGCAATATCTCACCATTGAGATAATATGCTTCTTTTTTATTCTTCCTGCCCAAATGGAAAATTTCACACATTCCCACATTATACCCATCTGCCAGATATTTGCCCACTCACTTAACCTATCTATATCCTTTGTAGCCTCCTTATGTGTTCTTCACAACATACTTTCCTACCTATCTTTCTGTGTCCCTCCCTTTTTGAATAAAGGAGTTACATTCACTATTTTCCAGTCTAGCGAAACCTTCCCTGAATCTGGGGAATTTTGGAAAATTAAAACTAATGCATCAACTATCTCACTGGCTTCTTTTTTTATGGTCATGCTGGGCTGAACTCTACAATCAGGTAAATGAGGAGGCAGCACAAAGTTTGCATACTGCCTGCCTCGATGGGACCAGGTGTAAGTGGATCGCCAATCACGACCCCTGCACCCAAAAACGGGTGCAGGCGAATTTTTAGCCCTGTCTCTCAAAACTGTCTTTAAGTTCTCTCATTATGCCTCCTATTTGTTCATATTATTATAGTTTTGCCATTTAACCATCTTCTCTTTTCCACTTGAGCATTTTACAAGTCATCCTATTTCCTTCCCTGGTATAGTTGTGTCTTCCTCCTTTTTTAAATGCTGTTCATCATTAATATCTTCCAGTTCTGATGAGAGATCCACACTGAAGCATTAGCTTATCTTTTCTTTCCTCCTCAGATGCTGACTGAGTTTCTGAGTGTTTCCAGCTTTTTCTGTGTTTGCTGTCACTTCGTCGTATTCTACATTGATACACATATTACTTCAATGTACTGAAAATATACTGCGAACCTTTCTTTCCTTCGATCTCAGAGTGGGAATATTTTTGATGCCTAAAAAACTTACATTCAGCTGGTGATAAAATGCATTGTTTGTCAATGAAAGAAATTAGCCTGAAATATTTTAATGCTTTTGCCACATAGTTAACAAATGTTTCTATTTTTAATGGCAGATTGTAATAATTACTGATCTTAATGCCAGGAAATAATACTGTCAAGACTGGAATGCTAATTACCAATTGCTATAAAAATAAATATTCCAGCAGCAAGCTTGAAGCTACAAAAAACATGAAGACGATTAAACTTCAGTGATAAATTTCTTTCATCATGTTACTTACTCATCTCTTCACTTGCTCTGAATATTTCTCAGCTGTTTTTTTTTCCTCTGGTCAAAATACTCTGTGCTCATGCTTTTGTTCCAGCTAGGAGCTCTATTATTTTCTGGTTGCTAATTTTGGATAAGAACCAAATGTAAGTAAGGAATAGCAGTATGTTGGTACAAAGCAGCAACAGATTATTCTGAATTGTTTACAGTGGGATTGAATATCCTTGAGCAGAATAATAGCACAGTATTGAAGGCTCAGCTGAAATGGAGGGTCTCCACCCAGAAGGATCATGACAGCCAACATGCACAGCTACCTGGGGCAAACTGCACTTCTATGTGCCTCAAAGTATCCCCTGACATCAGAGTGGCAGGGTCAAGGGGAGGGCTTTCCCACACAGGGAATTTACTCAACTCCTCCATTGTTTCCACGCAATGATTGGGAAGCCAAGGAGAAGAAGATGGAAGTGGGACTACCTGGGAACATAGGCCTAGATCTTGGTCTAGACACTCCTAATATCTCCCAGCACAGTAAATATTGCCAGGATCTTTAGAAAGGGGTCTGACTGACCAAAAGTTAGAAAGAAACTTCTGAGCCAGTAGCACCAGCTCAGCAGCACCAAATGTCCTGTGCTCCTCATCCAGCTAGCACCAAGATGTGCTCACTGAGGATATGCTTATCAGGTGAATCACACCCAGACCCCAGACTGTTTTGTGACTAATACATGAGAAAAGCTTCCTGCTCTTTGATTCGTGCCGCAGGGCCTTTTATCGCCACTTAGACAGGCAAACAGGAGCCCCAGTTTAATGTCATCCAAAAAGACAGCAGATGCGACAATGCAGCACTCCCTAAGTGTTAAGTTAGATTATGTACTCAAATTCCTGGAATGGACTTGAACCTATGGCCTTTTCACTCAGAGTTAAGAGTGCCACTATTGAATGAAGCTGGTGCTATTTTATTTTATTCGTTCATGGGATATGGGTGTCACTGGCTAGGACAGCATTTATTACCCATCCCTAATTCCCCTTCAGAAGGTAGTGGTGAGCTGCTTTCTTAAACCACTGCAATCCATGTGGGGTAGGTACACCCACAGTGCTGTTAGGAAGGGAGTTCCAGGATTTTGACCCAGCGACAGTGAAGGAACGGCGATATAGTTCCAAGTCAGGATGGTGTAAGGCTTGGAGGGGAACTTGGTGGTGTTCCCATGCACCAGCTGCCTTTGTCCTTCTAGGTGGTAGAGGTCACGGGTTTGGAAGGTGCTGTCTAAGGAGCCTTGGTGCGTTGCTGCAGTGCATCTTGTAGATGGTACACACTGCTGTCACTGTGTGTCGGTAGTGGAGGAAGTGAGCGTTTGTAGATGGGGTGCCAATCAAGCGGGCTGCTTTTTCCTGGATGGTGTCAAGCTTCCTGAGTGTTTTTGAAGCTGCACCCATCCAGGCAAGTGGAGAGTATTCCATCACACTCCTGACTTGTGCCTTGCAGATGGTGGGCAGGCTTTGGGGAGTCAGGAGGTGAGTTACTCACCACAGGATTCCTAGCCTCTGACTTGCTCTTGTAGCCATGGTATTTATATGGCTACTCCAGTTCAGTTTCTGGTCAATGGTAACCCCCAGAATGTTTATAGTAGGGGATTCAGCAATGGTAATGTCATTGAAAGTCAAGAGGAGATGGTTAGATTCTCTCTTGTTGGAGATGGTCATTGCCTGGCACTTGTGTGGCGTGAATGTTACTTGCCACTTACCAGCCCAAGCCTGGACATTGTCTAGGTCTTGCTGCATTTCTACATAGACTGCTTCAGCATCTGAGGAGTCGCAAATGGTGCTGAACATTGTGCAATCATCAGCGAACATCCCACTTTTGACCTTATAATTAAAAGAAGGTCATTGATGAAGCAGCTGAAGATGGTTGAGCCTAGGACACTACCCTGAGGAACTCCCGCAGTGATGTCCTGGAGCTCAGATGATTGACCTCCAACAACCACAACCACCTTCCTTTGCGGGAGGTATGACTCCAACCAGCAGAGAGTTTTTCCCCTGATTCCCACTGACTCCAGTTTTGCTGGGGCTCCTTGATGCCATACTCGGTCAAATGTTGCCTTGATGTCAAGGGCAATCACTCTCACCTCACCTCTTGAATTCAGCTCTTTTGTCCATGTTTGAACCAAGGCTGTAATGAGGTCAGGAGCTGAGTGGCCCTGGCGGAACCCAAACTGAGCCTTACTGAGCAGGCTATTGATAGCACCATTGACGACACCTTCCATCACTTTACTGATGATGGAATTGGCCAGGCTGGACTTGTCTTGTTTTTTGTGCACAGGACATACCTGGGCAATTTTCCACATTGCAGGGTAGATGCCAGTGTTGTAGCTGTACTGGAACAGCTTGGCTAGGGGCGCGGCACGTTCTGGAGCACAGGTTTTCAGTACTATTTCTGGAATGTTGTCAGGGCCCACAGCCTTTGCAGTATCCATTGTCTGCGGTCATTTCTTGATATCACGCGGAGTGAATCGAATTGGCTGAAGTCTGGTATCTGTGATGCTGGGGACTTCAGGAGGATGCCAAGATGGATCATCCACTTGGCACTTCTGGCTGAAGATGAATGCAAATGCTTCAGCCTTATCTTTTGCACTGATGTGCTGGACACCCCCATGGAGGATGGGGATATTTGTGGAGCCACTTCCTCCAGTTAGTTGTTTAATTGTCCACCACTATTCATGACTGGATGTGGCAGGACTGCACAGCTTAGATCTGATCCGTTGGTTATGGGATCGCTTAGCTCTGACTATCGCATGCTGCTTACACTGTTTGGCATTCAAGTAGTCATGTGTTGTAGCTTCACCAGGTTGTCATCTCATTTTGAGGTATGCCTGGTGCTGCTCCCTGGCATGCTCTCCTGCACTCTTCATTGAACCAGGGTTGGTCCCCCAGCTTGAAGGTAATGATAGAGTGGGGGATATACCGGGCCATGAGATTACAGATTGTGGTTGAGTACAATTCTGCTGCTGCTGATGGCCCACAGCGTCTCATGGATGCCCAGTTTTGCATTGCTATATCTGTTTGAAATCCATCCCATTTATCACAGTGGTAGTGCCACACAACACAATGGAAGGTATCCTCAATGTGAAAACCGGACTTCATCTCCACAAGGTTTGTGTGGTGGTCACTCCTCCCAATACTGTCATGGACAGATGCATTTGCGGCAGGCAGATTGGTGAGGACGAGGTCAAGTATGTTTTTCCATCTTGTTGGTTCTCTCACCACCTGCCGCAGATCCAGTCTAGCAGCTATGTCCTTTAGGACTTGGCCAGCTCGGTCAGTAATGGTCCTCCCGAGCCACTCTTGGTGATGGACGTTGAAGTCTCCTACCCAGAGTACATTCTGCATCCTTGCCACCCTCTGTGCTTCCTGAAAGTGCTGTTCAACAGGGAGGAGTACTGATTCATCAGCTGAGGGAGGGCAGTAGGTGGTAATCAGCAGAGGTTTCCTTGCCCATGTTTGACCTGATGCCATAAGACTTCATGGGGTCCGGAGTTGACATTGAAGACTCCCAGGGCAACTCCCTCCTGACTGTATACCACTGTGCCACCACCTCTGTTAGATCTGTCCTGCCGGTGGGACAGTCTGGGACATTGTCTGTCAAGTATGATTCGGTGAGTATGACTCTGTCAGGTTGACTATTCTGTGGGACAGCTCTCCCAACTTTGGCACAAGCCCCCAGATGTTAGTAAGGAGGATTTTTCAGGGTCGACAGGGCTGGGTTTGCCATTGTCATTTCTGGTGCCTAGGTTGATGCCGGGTAGTCCGTCCGGTTTCATTCCTTATTGACTTCGATACAACTGAGTGGCTTGCTAGGTCATTTCAGAGGACATTTTAAGAGTCAACCACATTGCTATGTGTCTGGAGGCACATATAGGCTAGACCAGGTAAGGACAGCAGATCTCCTTCCCTAAAGGACAGTAGTAAATCAGATGGGTCAACAATAAACAATCTTGGATTCGTAAAGATGTGACTGGCAGTTTAACATTGTTTCATCAATCTTTTCATAAAGCAATATTTGTAACACCTATAAGATTTCAGCCGCTTGCTGTTTGTTGCTGTCTTTTCGCATTTCAAGATTCCTTTTGAAAAGATATTTTAGCACGTGTTTCTGCTGACAGCAGCTGCTTCTTCAGCAATAAAAGCAGTGCTCAGAAATGGCCCTTCCAATGGCAGTGATGGATGGAGTAGAGGCAGAAGGAACAAAGGCAGGTCTGCTTGCGGCTTAGATGCCTGGCACCCAAGATGTACATGTTTTGTCAGTGCCTCCTTCTAAATGGCCTGACCATTTGATGTCGCTTGTGAATAATAAGCAATCTGTGTGCAAACAGAGCCTTGACCACCACTTAGAATTGTAAAACCTTCTAATTTTCGAGTATATCCAATCCAGAAGTAAGAACCTCCTGTGAGTTGGAGCCATAAATCTCAACAGCTCGTCACAGTGTTCACAAGGCAAACTGCATCTGTACTTTGGACCTCTATGCCCTGTAGATGGGAATGGAGATGCCACTCACTTCACTGCTGGCTTCCCAAATCCTCTGGGTTGATGTCAGAGCTGCAGTTCTACCTAGTTTCTGACATACCAAACAATGATCCTATGAGCCTAGCAGAAGAGAAATGTCCATCGCATGCCTTCCCTTCACCTTGTTGCTGCTCTTCTGCTGCCATCTCAGTTTAGTTCTCCTCACCTGTGCTATGCATTTCACAAGGTGTGCTCTCTTCACCCTCTCCTTCTGATTCCCCTGAGGTGAATCCTTCATAAAAAGAAAGTCTCCTCAATCAAGGGAACAATGTTGGCCCTTGGCAAGATTCCATGTTCCAGCACTGCTCAACAGCAAAACATCCATTGGATAACTATGGATAAGGAAATCTAAAACAAAAACAGAAAATGCTGGAAACACTCAGCAGGTCAGGAAGCATCTGTGGAGAGAGAAACAGTTAACGTTGAAATGTTAAATCTTTCTCTCTGTCCACATTTGAGGCCTGACCTGCTGAGTGTTTCCAGCATTTTCTGTTTTTTTATAGATAAAGAAAGCCATTCAGCCCATCTTACTTCATAGATTCAAAATGATTGTTTTCATCTCCACTACTCTATCTGGGATACCATTCCATGCATTGATAACTTTCTGGTGTGAAGAAGAACTTCTTAAGATCAATTCTAAATTTGCCTTTAACTAATTTAAACCTATGGCCCTTGTCTTACTTTCACAATTTAATTTAAAGTAATATTCAAGATTTATCTTTTCTATGTCACTTACAGCGTTATACACCCCAACGAGATCACCGAGTGGTCTTCCTTTCAAGGTTGAAAAGCCCAAGTTTCTCCAATGTATCCTTATTACTCAGATTGCTACCACCATAGCTCTTCTCTGCACAGCTTCCAAACATTGAATGTCTCTATTGTTCCATGATGACTTGAACTGGTTTGGTCTGAGGAGAGCACTATCTATTGGATTATGACTTCTTCTGACTTGTATTCTGCTGTTTTGACTATGTAGTTCAACATCGTATAGAATTTGTGGATTGCTGCTTTGTATTGGTTGGACATGTTGAACATCAAGATGACTAAGTTTACTGCATTTCTTTCAACCCCATTCATGGAGTTCATGTGCTACTCATTTTCCTTCTTATGTGGAATACCTTACACTTGACTGTATTAAATTTCATCCACTATTATTCTGTCCACTTACATATTATGTCCAATTTTTTACGTAATTTCTGAACTGCCTCCTTCAATTCCATCAATTTCAAATCATCTGAAAATTTGACCAATTTGAATGACTTCTGATGTAAATTCTTCTAATACCAGGGTTGTCCAACCTTATCGCATGCGGGGCTACATTACAGTTTTTGTCTTACATGGGGGTGTCGGTGAGACAATTTCGGAAAGATAAAGGCATTAAAAATGTATCTTACTATTAATCAAAACAACAACAAATGTGCATTTTTATGAAGAAGCTTGAAATGGGAAGATTAATTTATTGACTTACTTTCTCATCACTATGTTGGACACTAATTTAGTGAGATGCCTGGCATTTTTTGCTTACACAAGTAATCAATGTTTGCCCCCACATTTGTTGTAGTGATGCGGAGTATTCCAGATAGATGTCCATCTGTCAGGAGTGATCTTGATCATTCGCCCTCTCTCTCTGACTCTCTCTCTCCCTGTGTTCTTCCATCTCTGTGTTGATTGTCCCCCCGTGTTGTCCTCTGTCTCTCTGTCCGACCTCTCTCTCTCTCTCTCTCGGTCCTCTCTCTCTGCACCCCTCTCTCTCACTCTGCCCTCTCTCTCTATGTCCCTCTCTATGTCCTTCTCTCTCTCTCTGTCCCTCTCTCTGTCTCTCTTTCTCTCTCCCTCTCTGTCCCTCTCTCTCTCCACCCTCTCTCTCTCTCTCCCATCTCGCTGTCTCTCCCCCCTCTCTTTGTCCCTCTCTTTCTTGCTGTCTCTCTCACTCTGTGTTGCTCTCTTTCTCTCTTCCCCCTTCTCTGTCCCTCTCTCCCCCCCCCCCCAACCTTTCTCTTTCTCTCTCTCCTCTGTTTCTCTCTCTTTCTGACAGTTGCAGGGAGTGGGAGCACTCAGCACAACAGCTTTGAGGTTGGTCAGTTTTTTTTTAAATCACACTGAGTTTCACAGCTGACAGCTGCTGCATGAGAGTGGTAATAGCAGTTTCCCAACTTTGTACCGATGCAGCGTTTTCCTGCTGCCTTTTAAAATAGTCAGAAAACCCTAATGTCTCCAAAGTTGGGAAACTGCTGTTCCCGATGTCAACACCTGTCAGCTGTGAAACTGGTAGCGCAATGTTTTAAAAAGCCGGTCTTTAAGAAGAAGACAATAGAAAAATTCTCATCTCTGAAATACATCCGCGGGCTGAATGGAAACATTTGGCGGATCGGATCCTGACCCACGGGGCCGTGTGTTGGACAGCCCTGTTCTAATACTGATCCTTGGTGATGCCAACAGCAAAGTTTCAATGCCATACCATTTCTCACCTACCTTTGATCCATAGTGTTCCTGTGTTATGACTGACCGCTCCTGTCAAAGCCCCCAATCAAAATATATGATTCTGATTGTGGTGGGGCCAACGCACTGTTAATTCAATCCCGTCGTTCCACAGATCGGCTAACATGTCATTTAAAACTTTCCAAATTAAAGAGAGACCCAACCAAATTGTACCATCTATTAACCCCTGAATGAGGCTAACCAAACCAGGTGTCTTTAAATCAACAATTTAACTCTTTAATTAGAAGAACTAAATTCTTAAACACTATGAAGATATAAACAACATTTAAAATAGAAAAAATGTGAGTCCTTGCAAATTTACAGTCCAATGTTGCTTGAAGTCCTCATGGAATGTGGCTAGCTCGAAGTCCTCACAGGATGTTTCTCGAAATCCTCACAGGATGTTGCTCAAAGTCCTTACAGGATGTTGCTCGATGTGCTCACAGGATGTTGCTTTCCTTCTCCAGCGAATTTCAACAATTAACGACTTGCAAACAATTTCAACAGAATCAATCTGACTTTAGAGTTTTTGAGGGATAAAAGATTTTCACAGTCTAGCTTCCCTTTCTTCAATTTAAATTACCAGTGATCTCTGTTTTGGCTTGATGTTTTAGAATTTTGAGAGATAATAATAAACAAGCTAAAATCCTCTTCCTTCAGTTTAAATGGTTGAGAGCTCTTTTTCAGGTGTGCTCATCACAGCTGTCTGTGTCTGTGTGTTCAAACTCTCTTCAACTCATAAACCAGTTCAAAACTGAATTGTAACAAATGTATCACATCAGGCTCACTCCCAGTGGCTATATCTATAGCAACGAGAATGCACCCTTTGAATCATAGTCTCCAAATGACTGTTTCTAAGGCAACAAAAATGCACCTTCCTAAAACTCCTAAGGCTTGCCGGCTCTTAGAGCAATACTGATCCCTTGCAAGCCTTAAAGGCAAACCACATATTCCGAAAAAAAACTACAGGACCATGACACCTGCACTTGCTGAAAATGAACAGTGAGTGCGTGATAGTTACCAAAATAAGCTGATATGGTTCAATCCGCTGGATGCTTGCTGAGTGTGCAGCGATCATGTTCCATTATTGTGAAATGGACCCTATATTTATATATATTTTTAAGTGCTTATTTTGATAATATAAATTTATGTTACAGAAATAAAGTCACTTCTGACATCCAACTATTTATATAATATTAAGGTTTGTTTCAATGTCACTGTGACTGCACTGAAAACCTGGAATTCCTTGGAGCTGTTAACATTTAACAGCTAAAATTACTGGCATGATGCAAACATAAGACATTCACATCAACAAAATTGTTAGGAAACTACAGCTGTACATGTGCCAAAAGGCAACTATACAGGCAGAATGTAATGAAGGCATAGATTTTAGTGACAAGCTGCCAGAAACACAATCTTCTACAACATGAAATCTAAATAATATTAAAGGTGTGATTCGTATAGTACCTTGAGCCATTTGAGAGTTAAATGCCCAGCTATAAGTTCAATGAGACTTCTTCGGGAACTATGAATTTTTTGAAAGAGGGTTTGAAAAATAATCACCCCAAAAGTATTACCAAACTGTTACCATTAAATATATCTGTCAGCGAGGATTCTAAGCTGGGGGACAAGAGGGTCTAGATTTTCAACTGACAGGCCAGAGTTAAATGAAAGTTAAGGATGAATCGGCTGCCATCTATTAAAAACACCTGAGATTCCTTTCCATTAATTTGAATGGAAAAGAAAATTGGGCAAGTTCTGTAACGGACAGCTGATCAACAATGCCAGTTGCACACCTGGTTAGCAAGTTGAAAATCTACCCAAATGCATGTGGTATTATCTCCGATGTCAGCCATCTCGATCTTTCAGGTGGGTTATGAGAAATAGAGGGTCCCTCAATCAAAATTTCCAAGTTGCATTTTCCATTGAAGCCTATTTATGTCTTTTCACAGTCTCTGGCAGTTTGCTACTACATTGGTGTCATCTGCAAACTTTAATATTCAATCTTTTATATATAAGTCCAGAGCATTTATAATTTAGAGCACAATAATCCAGTGGTTATGGCACTGGATCAGCAGCCAGTAACAGAGAGTTCATAATCCCACCACGCAAGATGTAAAACCGAATTCAATAAATCCGATAACTTGTGGGCTAGCACTGGAAAAAGTGACCATGAAAAGCTGTTAGATTATGGTAAAAACCCAGCTGATTCACTAGTGTTCTTCATGGAAGGGAACCTACCACTCCTTCCCAATCTGCCCTACATGTGACTCTAGTCCATGCTACTTGGCTGAATCATAATGTGGTCAGGGCAAGTAGAGTTGAGCAATAAAAACTGACCTGCTAGTGTGACCTACATCCCAAAAACATCTAAAAAAACAGCAGGCTCCTGGGATGTTGCTCATAGTGAGGTGCAAGTTTTATAAGATATGGGTGTCATGCCAAGTATCATGAGGGATACTAATTTATCAGCTTTGCTGATGGGATTAAGAAAGGGACCGGGGGTCTCACAGTACTGGAAGGGGGTTTCAGGGATAAACAGTATTCATGAAGAAGATCCGAAGTCTGCAAGCAGTGGGAGGGGGTTCCAGGAACACAGGAGAGAGGAATATCTGGGAAAACTAGAAGAGTATAATTCAGCAGGCCTACAGCAGGACCATCACAGAAGCACACAAAGAGGTGGTAAAGGAGGGTAAAGGGCAGAAAAGACACAAAAAGCTGCAGTTTTTGTAAGCCTCAGCAAGGGGGCAGGAGACCTCTATTTGTCCCTTTCCCTTCAGAAACAGTCCTCAGGCCTACTACCACTACCTCTGGGCCAGGTGTTTCTGGTGAGCAGTGGTAAGAAGGATTGGAGGAGGAAGAGGGAATTGGGCTGGGAAATCAGGCTGTGCTGCCTCACTGGCATTTCATGTGAAAAGTGGGGAAGAGGTTGCCAGAGACAGGGTGGGAGACAGTGGTAGGCCTCGGTGCACCATTTTTCTGCCATTCCCATTAGCAACCCTCGATCCCATTGTCCTTGCAAACTACCATCCCATCTCCAATCTTGCTTTTCTCTCCAAAGTCCTTGAATGTGTTGTCACCTCCTAAATTTGTGACTATTCCAATGCATTCCTGGCTGGTCTCACATATTCTACTCTCCATAAACTTGAGGTCATCCAAAACTCTGCTGCCTGTGTCTTAACTCATACCATTCACCTCTTAGCCTGTGCTCACTGTTCTGCATTGGCTCCCAGTCAAGCAACATCTTGATTTTAAAATTCTCATCCTTGTTTCCAAATCCCTCCATGGCCTCGCCCCTCCCTATCTCTGTAATCTCCTCCAGCCCCACAACTCTCCGTGATATCCGCACTCATTTAATCCTGGCCTCTGGAGCATCCCCGATTTTAATCACTCCACCATTGGTGGCTGTGCCTTCAGTTACCTAGACCCCAAGCTCTGGAATACCCTCCCTGTACCTCTCCGCCTCTCTACCTCACGTTCCTTCTTTAAGACATTCCTTAAAACCTACCTCTTTGACCAAGCTTTTGGTCATCTGACCTAATATCTCTTTATGTGGTTCGGTCTCATATTATGTTTTATAAGGCTCCTGAGAAGTGCCTTGGGTTGTTCTATGACGTGAAAGTCACTAGATAAATATAAGTTGTTGTTGTTATCCCACCTGAATAGCAGAGGAAAATTCAGTCCTGGAAATTTCAGTTACTGAAAAATAAATGTCAAATAAAATTTTTTTCAATCAAAAAATTTTGAGTGATTCTGTTTTTTATTTATTTTTTTTTTATTTAGAGATACAGCACTGAAACAGGCCCTTCTGCCCACCAAGTCTGTGCCGACCATTAACCACCCATTTATACTAATCCTACACTAATCCCATATTCCTACCACATCCGTCCCTATATTCCCCTACCACCTACCTATACTAGGGGCAATTTATAATGGCCAATTTACCTATCAACCTGCAAGTCTTTTGGCTGTGGGAGGAAACCAGAGCACCTGGAGGAAACCCACGCAGACACAGGGAGAACTTGCAAACTCCACACAGGTAGTACCCATGAACAATCCACAAATGTGAAAAGTTAATATCTTTCTACAGGAACTTTCCCTTGTTTACATAGGCAGTTTTAATGTTAAATGTTGGGAGACAAAAAGTGTGTTCCAAAATTATGGTGTGCAAGTAGAATTTATGACTAGGAAATGTGTGCCATGTGGAAGAATTTAAATTGCATATAAATGGAGAGTAAAAGTAGTCCCAACATTGATCCTTGCCGGTAATTTATTCCATTACTCTAAGAACATTTGGGGGAAAGCTTTCATTGGACATCCCTTCTTATTCTCAATCTTTTCATTTCTAACCACTGTCTCTGCTATAGAACCACAGAAAAATGATGGCACGGAAGGAGGCCATTCAGCCCATCATATCCATGCCAGCCGAAAAAACTAGCAGCCCAATCTAATCCCACCTTCCAGCACCTGGTTCATAGCTTTGCTGGTTACAGCACTTCAGGTGCATGTCCAGGTACCTTTTAAAGGAATTGAGTGTTTCTACCTCCACCACCATTCCTGGCAGTGAATTCCAGACACCCACCACCCTTTGGTTGAAAAAGTTTTTCCTCATGCCCCCTCTAATCCTTCTACCAATCACCTTAAATCTGTGCCCTCTGGTAATTGACCTCTCCACTAGGGGAAACAGGTCTTTCCTGTCTACTCTATCTCGGCCCCTGATAATTTTGTACACCTCTATTAAGTCACCCCTCAGCCTCTTCTGTTCTAAGGAAAACAACCCTAGTCAATCCAATATTTCCTCACAGCTGCAACTTTCGAGCCTTGGCAACATTCTTGTAAGTCTCCTCTGTACTCTCTCCAGAGCAATTATGTCCTTTCTGTAATGTGGTGACCAGAACTTTACACAATACTCCAGCTGTGGCCTAACCAGCATTTTATACAGTTCCAGCATTACATCCCTGCTTTTGAATTCTATACCTCGGCCAATAAAGAAAAGCATTCCATATGCCTTCTCCACCACTCTATCTGCCTGTCCTGCCACCTTCAGGGACCTGTGGACATACACTCCAAGGTCTCTCACTTCTTCTACCCCTCTCAATATGCTCTTGTTTATTGTGTATTCGCTCGCTTTTAATCACTCCACCATTGGTGGCTGTGCCTTCAGTTACCTAGGTCCCAAGATCTGGAATACCCTCCCTACAGCTCTTCACCTCTCCGCCTCACTTTCCTCCTTTAAGACACTCCTATTTGAATCCTTCACCATTGTGAACAATTAGCCGGGATAAATTTTGTCAAGTTCCTTGCATAATCATGAAAATTAGGTTATTGTCAAGTCTCTTCTCTACAGAAAACAAATTCAACACCGGTTCCGAAGAAGGGTCACTGACCCGAAATGTTAACTCTGCTTCTCTCTCCACAGATGCTGCCAGACCTGCTGAGTATTTCCAGCATTTCTTGTTTTTATTTCAGATTTCCAGCAGCCGCAGTATTTTGCTTTTACCTTTACCTTCAACCTTTCCAAGAACCATCCTATTTCCATGCTTCTCGAGAGTAATGCTATCCTTTCCATGATTAGCTGATCCGAATTGCAGACAGCACTCCAGATATAGTGCGATCAATATTTTATCCACAGAAACCTAACTTCACTTGATTTGTACCTTGTCCCTGGGGTAATGCAAACCAGTTCTCTTTTCTGGCAGTTTTGTTCTGCCTTGGTTTGATTGAGTTTATTGTATATTTGTGCCTACTACTGCTGCCAGAGAATGTTTTGTAAGGTACCAGTGCTCAAAATCATGCACCACATTTCATAATAATTGTGCATCAGTGCTGCAATAAAGTATTTAGACAGCAGAAGAGAAACATTTATTTAAGCTGTTAATCATGGGTCAGTTCAATCACTTATTGCAGAATTGCTAATGATTTCCTCTTCTATGTTTTTTCGTCTTCTCCCCCTGCCAACAGTACCAACTACACAGTATTAACCTCAGTCAGTGCATCATGCATGAATGGTGAGTGCTGAAGCTTATGGGTTATTCATAGCACAAGCTTATTTTAAGATCATGAGATAATTACACCCCTATGGTTTCTTCATTACTCAACAACCCCAGAAGCAATCAACTATCGGGTTATTGAGGTAGTACTTTCAGCAACTTGTAATGGACTCAACTGAGAGTGACATTCACAACCAGTATAATTATAACAAATGGCACTCAGGCATTCAACTGTTTGGCAAGTTGGCAATCTTGGCTGAATTGTCAGGTGCAGCACAGAGCTTGGCATTTAGGATCTACTTCTCTTATCACTGCAGCAACACCACTACTGGTTAAACCAAGAGCATGACTGTAGTTGCAGGAGAAGTCCACTATACATTTCATCCTCCCCTACATTCCTAGGGCTGGATTTTATGTTGCCGCCGCCGAGATGGCAGCCCGCAAGTTTTACTCCGCGAAGCCGCCGTGATGTTATACACGGTGGCTCATTAACATGACCGGGGCAGACCGTGCCAACCCCCTCCCCCCACCCACCGATGACGTGGAGGGAGCGGGCAAGCCATCCCCGGCAACAGTGTCAGGTACCACTGCACAGGCACCGGCGCCATTTTTAAAGGGCTTCAAGCCCTTTAGGTGCATTTACATTTTTAAAGTCAAAGAATGTGGGAAAGTGCAGTTAAACGTGGAATTACATTTTCACTCCCCTCACCCACTCCCCTAAGGAAGAATCGATTCATTAATTGGACATCCCCCCAAAAAAAAATCTTTTATGCAGATCCTGACCTTTCCCCCCCGACCTTTAATAACTTTAACCCTCAACCTCTTCCCACCATCCACCCCCCCCCCCCCACCAATCCAAAGAGTTTGACCCTGTTCCCCACTTCCCGCTCTGAGATATTTACCTCCTCCCCCCTCCCCACAGGTGTTGCGCCCCGTTTCCCCAGACAGGGATTCGAAGATGCGTTAGTGCCTGCCGCCGGGATGAAGATGCCAGCGGCACTTCAGGAGGCGACAGGAACTTCATTAATGCAGGTGAGTTAATTCATTTGAATATTTAAATTATGATCCCGTCGCCAAGTGGCGGGGGAGCCGCCATGAGGCCTTGCCGCCACCGGCAAGATTGGGGCGGGCCCTGCTGGCATCGAGGTCCATGGCGGGCCTCATCCGGGGCAATCTTGATGCCCCACCAGCACCCCCCCCCCCCCCCACCCCTGCCACGGATCCCGACATCAAGGCCCCTGTAAAATCCAGCCCCTAGAGTTAAAAGGACGGGAAAAAGAAAGCTGCTAGCTGTGGTTTTCCACTATGCAGTCAGTAGCCCATGGTATACCTGTCCATTGAAATTAATTTGGGGGAGGGGATGGGTCAGCGGGGTGGTGAACCCAGGCTGGTCAGGTCACCAGCACAGAACCGCAATTTCTTTTACAGAAAATGTCTCCATTCAATTTCCTTTCCTCTTGTCCTGAAACCACAACTTTATGCCGGGGCACAGTTCGATGTATACCCGTAGCTCTCTAGCACCTCACCTAAGTGACCATCCTTCATGTGTGAACCTAGACATTGATCACTGACAGTCAATTCAATAGATCACAAGAAGCTGCACTAAGCCTCAGGCTAGTGAGGCTGGCTCCCAATATACAGGTCTCAAACAGCTGACTGCAAACTAGAAGCAAACTTGCTGTGATTCACTAAGGCTGGTGGCTGAGAAGTTTCGTTAAATTAGGTCTTCTCAGCGCCAGCCGTTGCGAATCCTGGCAAGTATATATTTAGGTTGCGGTGGTGACACGGTGCCTCTGTACCAGACGCCAATGCGACTAGCACGTGTCTTAATACAATCTAAAAGCAGCCATAGCCAAACTTGATCCTCCCCTCTTACAATGAACACACTCTCCAGCTACGGTCACAGAATTGAGATCCCATCCCAGCTGATGGCTTTTGAGGCTAATTATAGTACCCCCACAGTTAACTCAGCAAAGAACAGGAATCAAAGCCACGGGGGAATAGGGGGAAATCAAACATGATAATCAATCCTGATTACTGTCTGCTGGGAAGTGCATGGAATCAGTTAAAGATAGAACAAGGCTTGGCCGTGACATCCTCATTCACTGCATAAATGTATGAAGATGGCTATTTGGGTGAGATACCAAAAGATGGGCAATGTCGATGGAACCGTAGCCCACAACACATCATCACCTTCAAGAGAAGAAGGAAGAAAACTAGAAAGAAAAAGAAATACACTGACTAATTTTCAGGTTGGCAACAAGTTAAGACCCCTCAACCTCCTTTCATAACTCAGTGATCCAACTGAAACCGCGTGAGATTATCTCTCTTTGATTTTTTTTCTATTTATAAGTGACTACCCTTGTCATCAAAGCAGCATTTGACCAAATGTGGAATCAAGGAACCCTAGCAAAATTTAAGTCAATGGGAATGAGGAGAAAATTCTCCACCGGCTGGAATCATACCCAGCACAAAGGAGGATGGTTGTGGTTGTTGGACGCCAATCATTTCGGCCCCAGGACATCACTGCAGGAGTTCCTCAGGGTGGTGTCCTAGGCCCAACCATCTTCAGCTGCTTCGTCAATGACCTTCCCTCCATCATAAGGACAGACGTTGGGATGTTCGCTGACGATTGCACAGTGTTCAGTACCATTCACAACTCCTCAGATACTGAAGCAGTCCATGCCCATATACAGTAAGACACGGACAACATTTCTATCCACCCTAATTTCATAATTACATTGGCTAAAGCTAACATGTGCGGTCTCATCATTGCTTTATAAGTTTCAGTATCACTTCCTTTATTTTGTTTCTCGCAGACCTTACCGTTAACACTGTTGCATAATTTTGTAACGATATGAAAGGTGGTTTGTGTTCTTGACTGTTTCATTTCTGGTTTATTAAAAAGTGACACAAATTCCAGGTTTTAAAACAAGGCCCACAAAATAAGGTAAGCCTCAGAAATCAATCCCACTTATAGGGAAGTGAGAATTCAGATATTTTTTCTGTTACTTTGTTCCTTGCTACTGCTGACCTCCATTCACCAAAAATGGTCAAAAGGAGAAGTAAAACACGAATAAAGCAAAATGAAAGATTTCAAACCTGATGCAATTTTGTTCCCCCAATTTTGTCTCCCATTTCTCTCTATCCTCTGCTGCTGGAGTAATGTCTCACAGGTTATGGCTGCCCTTCATTGGTTCCATGTGTCCATCTTCACTTGGGGACCTTGACATTTGTTGGAGGTAAGCTTTTTGATTGTGGATGCCAAATCTCTCAAGGTGGATCCCGCTCACATTCGACATCCACATACAAACGCTTGCCAGCAACAGACACCTGATAGCATTCAGAGTACTGTGGTTGGCTTTTCCCTCCCAGCTCAGCAATGCTGTGATTAATTTAGAACTCCTGCTCCACCCCAGCTAAGATTAACTAATTCAACAAAGAATGGGTATGTGAGTCTAGGACCTCTGTTCAGCTTAGTTTAGCTCAATTCCACTATGGATGTCTACCCACTGGGTAAGCAGAAGCAGCAAACATTATTTTTTTGATTTTGCTTTTTTTTGCTTTACGTGGCCTTCTGGCTTTTATGCAAATAATGAGGCTGAAATGCTGCTATTTTTATTTTCATCTACCTTATCACTAAAGTTAACAAGAACAGAAGGAGAAAATGAGTCTTCCACCTCTGCCCCACATCAAAAGTCCGCTTCAGGAGTGTGTCTTCAGGGAGCTCTTGTGTTACCCTGGGTATTCTAGCCAGCATCCCCTCCATTTCTATTTATATTCGTTCATGGGATGTGGACATCGCTGGCCAGGCCAGCATTTATTGCCCATCCCTAATTGCCCTTGAGAAGGTGGTGGTGAGCTGCCTTCTTGAACCGCTGCAGTCCTTGGGGGGTAGGTACACCAACGGTGCTGTTAGGAAGGGAGTTCCAGGATTTTGAACCAGCGACAGTAAAGGAACGGAGATATAGTTCCAAGTCAGGCTTGGAGGGTAACTTGCAGGTGGTGGTGTTCCCATGCACTTGCTGCCCTTTTCCTTCTAGGTGGTAGAGGTCGCAGGTTTGGATGGTGCTGTTGAAGGAGCTTTTGTGAGTTGCTGCAGTGCATCTTGTAGATGGTATGCACTGCTGCCACTGTGCATCGGTGGTGGAGGAGTGAATGTTGAAGGTGGTGGATGGGGTGCCAAACAAGTGGGCTGCTTTGTCCTGGATGGTGGCAAACTTCTTGAATGTTGTTGGAGCTGCACCCATCCAGGCAAGTGGACAGTATTCCATCACACTCCTTACTTGTGACTTGTAGGTGGCGGACAGGCATTGGGGAGGCAGGAGGTGAGTTACTGGCCACAGAATTCCTAGACTCTGACCTGCTCTTTTGGCCACAGTGTTTATGAGGGCTGGTCCAGTTCAGTTTCTGGTCAATGGTAACCCCCAAAATATTGATAGTGGGGAATTCAGCGATGGTAATGCCATTGAAAGTCAAAGGGAGATGGTTAGATTCTCTCTTGTTGGAGATGGTCATTACCTGGCACTGGTGTGGCGTGAATGATACTTGCCACTTATCAACCCAAGCCTGGATGTTGTCCAGGTCTTGCTGCATATGGACATGGGCTGCTTCAATATCTGAGGAGTTACAAATGGTGCTGAACGTTGTGCAATTATCAACGAACATTCCCACTTCTGACATTATGATGGAGGGAAGGTCATTGATGAAGCACCTGAAGATGGTTGGGTCTAGGACACTACCCTGAGGAACTCCTGCAGTGATGTCCCTGGACTGCAATGATTGACTTCCAACAACCTCAGGCATCTTCCTCTGCGCTTGGTATGAATCCAACAATCGGAGAGTTTTCCCCCTGATTCCAGTTTTGCTCGGGCTCGTTGATGCTGGTCAAATGCTGCTTTGATGTCAAGGGCAATCACTCCCACCTTACACATGGAGAAGCACTGCTCCATCAGCCAAGGGTTGGGGTGGCAGTAGGTGGTAATCAGCAGAAGGTTTTCTTGCCCATGTTTGACCTGATACCGAGAGACTTCAATATTGAGGCCTCCCAAGGCAACTCCCTCTCAATTGTATACCACCGTGTTGCCACCTCTGGTGCCAGTGGGACAGGACATACCCAGGGATGGTGATGTCAGGGCCATTATCTGCAAGGTATGATTCCATAAGTATGACAATGTCAGGCTGCTGCTTGACTAGTCTGTAGGACAGCTCTCCCAATTTTGGCACAAGCCCCCAGATGTTAGTAAGGAGGACTATGCAGGGTCGACAGGGCTGGGTTTGCCATTGTTGTTTTCAGTGCTTGGGTCAATGCCTGCTGGTCCATCCGGTTTCATTCCTTTTCTTACACTTTGTAGCAATTTGATACAACTGAGTGGCTTGTTAGGCCATTTCAGAGGGCATTCAAGAGTCAACCACATTGCTGTGGGTCTGGAGTCACATGTAGGCCAGACCAGGTAAGGACGGCAGGTTTCCTTCCCTGAAGAGCATTAGTGAACCAGATGGGTTTTTAAAACAATCTACAATGGTTTCATGGTCACCATTAGATCAGATATTTTAATTCCAGATTTTTATTAATTGAATTCAATTTAATTCACCGTGGTGGGATTCAAACCCATGTCCCCAGAGCATTAGCCTGGGCATCTGGATTACTAGTCCAGTGATATTACCACTATGCCACCACCTCCCTTTCCACGAACTGGAGACTACCTGAGGAGAGGGAACTATTTACAGTATTCGCTAACATAGGGGCGAGAAATGGAAGATGGATATTCAGAAATTCGGTGGGAATAGGATTGAGAGAGCAGGAGGTGGGTCTCACAGATCAGATGAGCTTGGAGAGGGCATGAGAGAACATGAGAAACTAGAGAAAGATGTGGGTTCAGGGCTATGGCATGAGGAACCTTGGGTGATGTCTCACTTGGTGATCAATGGGAAAGCTGTGATGCAGCCAAAGGAGCTAAATGAATGGACTCAATCTTAGTGTCAATGAAATCCATGAGCTCCACACATTTTTGTTGGAGATGAGGATGAAGGGCCAGGGGACAGGAGTTTAAGGAGATTTTTGGTAACTGAGAAAAGAAGCCAGGGGTTGTCTCTGCATTCCAGGATGGTCCTGGAATAGTGAGCCGTTTTGGCTGAGGAGACCAAAGTCCAATAGTGCTTGATGTGCTCTGGAGATAGTCAAGTCTGCACCCTTTGGTCTTGAAGGACTGACAGTAGAAGCCATAGCATCTCAGATGGCAACTGCCTGATTTATGCATTTAATTGCACACATGCGGTCACTGGAAATTGCTGTCTAATTTACCCATTAATAACAGTTAGCGCTGTGGCCTCACTGTTATTCCTACTGGAAAAAACAGCCCATTGTTGGTGAATGGAGGGCCAAAGTACTGCTGTTAGCAATTTGGAGGAGAGTTTTTTTCAGCAGAGAGCAATGAAGGAAGTGGGGTGAAAGGGGAAAGGGGAATGTGAGTGATGAGGAATACAAGGAAGTGATCAAGACAATGGCAATAGAGAGGTCACCTGAAATGGCAAGGTCAAGGGAGTTACCATGAATATGGGTGGGTGAAATGTGTGGTCTCCACACTGAGTGTGAAAATAAGTAGAGACTTTCTATGTCCAAGTCATACAGACGACAGAACACCAGCACAACGGGGAGTGGGATCATGATTTGAATTCTGATGTTTGCTTTGCTCCTGATGAAAATTCCTTGAATACATTAGTGCACCACAAAAACTAATGCCTCCACATCACAAGGCACAGAAGTAAGAATAAAAATGGTCTTTGATGTGAGCAGTTAAAGCATTCATGCCAAATTCTCGGCTGTGTTATTTTAAGGCCGCCCTTAAAATAATGCTGGCAGGAATTTGCCTGAAGCACTCACACCAGAAAGTTGTATCTCAGAAAATTTCAAGATCAGTTGTATAATATCTTACAGTTTCAGACACCCCACTCAAAAAGACAGGTTGCGTGATCCAGAATTGGACAGCTGGCAACCCTAGGACAATGGGAAATAAACACTATAACACTGCAAAGCATTTTTCCCCTAGTTCTAATAGACAGACAGTGCTGCCAGTGCTGTCTATATATAAGCAGACAATAGTGGATCTCTGCCAGGTTTTTCCAAGCTGAATTGCAGAGAGGCTGGTAGTAAACATTTGCAGTGAAGAAGAACAATGTCCCTGCCTTCTACAACATAGGCATGTTGCAATTGCTGTGACTAATATGGTAGGAATGAGTCAGTTGGCAATATGCAATTGTATCAACCAGGTGACTAGTATGTTGGTCAGCATGTCAGACCACTCGAGTCCATCAGCAGCAAGGGAACATACAACTGAAATACTATGGTAAATCTAGCTTACCCAGGGTCCTAAGCACCACAGTCTATGTGGAATTACATATTCCTGCAGAGAATTTGTGTATTTTCATCAACCAAAACAAAAATCACTATTCTCTGAACATGCAGCTAGCTTGTGATGTTCCAAATATCGTTCCCTATGTTCTTGGCAGTTGCCCAAGTTTTTGCCATGGTTCCTTTGTTCTGTCACAATCAAGCCAACCCTATTTAGCTGAGGCAGAAGTAAATCTGCATGGGAAGCTGTTGGATGACAACAATAATGACATAAAGGCTTGATTGATCACCTCCTCTCTAAATCCCAATTCACCTGCTGAATAATTATACAGTCAGATGCTCCTGTCCACACATAACATCAGCAAGAAAATCTTTGGGATGTTAAGAATGTGTCTGAGATGTCTAAGCAATTCAGAAGGGATGTTACCTCAGAAATGTTCCCAGTCGGTTGTCGCTGTTAGTTGGGCATACTACCTACTCAACAAAAGGGCTGTGTAGCTCCTTCTAGACAGGTGCTGAATGCTTATAAATCATTGTATATCCCTGATCCTACAGAAGCAGCAAATATAATCATGTTTATATTGAGGGACCACTTCCTCTTGCATCCGTTCCATGTGTTTTATAGCTAGTGATATACTTTGTATTTCCATGTTTATATTGTGGCAGAGAATTCAAAGCACCAAAAGAAACACTGAAGCAACAGAATAATATATTCTAAATCACAGACCTGACAATAACTGTAGATCATGGAACTGATATTTTGATAAATTCCCACAGTTCCAGTGATTGTTGTATTGTTTTATCAAAACTGACAAAAAGATCTACACCTGAAACATTAACACATCTCCTCTTGTGAATGACAGACCATTTTGAATTTCCAGCATCGTCCAGTTTTTTGATATATCAAAATCTGTCCATATTAACCAGTGGGTTCAGTGCAATCCAATATTGCAGAGTGGACCTTAAACAAACAATAGGCCTCTTATTTGAATGTGTAAATGCCTGTTTCAGGCATAGGCCCTGGATGCCTTTTTTTTGCCCAAAATCAATATGGCGAATGGCACACTTTTGGTTCATATTAAGCAAGTGCTTCTTGCCCAGCATATTGGAGGCTAGTGCACCACTTCAGCAGCTGAAAAGTAGGTGTGCTCTGTAGTATAATGTACATAAGCCATTGCTGGGTAGATTATGTATATAGACCTTAAGCATCATCACAGGATGTGATGTCATGAGTCTGTACCTCATGCTGCTCAGAGTTCATGTAGATACCCTAGTAAGAAGACCTCTGTAAATAAACTCCTGTTACTTTGACCCAAAGTCTACATTTCTCATTCAATACTAATAGCACACTGACAAGATAGGACATGCTCCATTTCTAGGCCTATATATTTTCTAGTCATGTAAATAAATCAGAAAAGGGATTGATTTTGAAGAGAGAGTAAGGAAAAAATGAAGTATTTAATCAACACTGCAAATAACTGGGACTTATATTCCTACGGAAGGGAGAAGCAAAATGCTTCATATTTGAAGCAAGCTTTGTAACATACAAATAATACTTCTATATGTGAACCCTGTATCTTTCAGTGTTTTTTGAAACTTTTATCGAGAATCATTCAAGATATTGTTTTAGTAAATTTCTTGTATTACATCATGGGTAAACCACTGTTGAATTTAGATTGGAGTGGGACAGCAGTTAACAACAAAATCCACATTTCAGTTCACAGAATACCTATGAAGTCATGTTCCACAGGAATCTGGGCCAGGATAAGGCAGCATAGGAGTGGTAGTTGAAGCTGTCTATCAAGGCCTTTATGTTTTCAAGCACTTAAAAAGCAAATGTGAAGAAATTTTGGTGTGTGGTGGTTGTCTCCCCTTCCCATTTTTAGGGCCCATATGGACTGAGAAAATTTGCAAAAATTAAGTGGACAATTCTTTTATTGGTGATTTATTTCCCCATTAGTTGAATTTTTAAAGTCATTGTAGTGGATAATCTCCTTTAGAATAGAAACACCTTGATTTAGCTGCACAAACTACAAAGTACTTGCTTTTCCTTCAAGAAAATGTTTCCCTTGGCTATTGGGTTGTATAAACTATAAAAGGGCTTAATACCTTTATTTGCATGATGGAAAAATGGGGATGAATGTCTAATCTGGTCTCTGGGGTGGCAGAAACAGTGCAGTACCTGATTTGCGCCTATCCAAAATTGACACATCCCATTGAGCCCCACCCTTGGGCCACAAAGGTTATTGGTGATGATCAACCCACACTATGGTTTGAGCTTACTACTGGAAACTCTCACAGTTGGGGCCAGATTTCCCGTGTAGATACAACAATTTAAAGGACGGCAGTACGCACTTGAAGTTAAGTTCACATGCTGCAGGACTAAAGGAGATAAAGGCTGCAGCTCTGAACATGAATCTGTGATGCACCTGCAGGAGTGTACACAGTTCTGGTCTCTGTATTACAAAAAGAATATGCAGGCACTGGAGAAAGTGCTAAACAGATTGACAAGGATAGTGTGAGAACTGAGAGAATACAACTATCATGAAAGACTGAGCAGGCCAGTGCTTTTCACTCCAGAAAAGAGAAACCTGAGTGAGTTCATTAAAATTATGAAGGGTTCAATAGGATTGACATAGAGAAGATGTTTCCACTTCCAAACAACAACTTGCATTATATAGCATTTTTAATGTACTGAAATGTCCCAAGCAGCTTGGCAGGAGGCATTATAAAACAAAATTTGATATCAAGTCACATGATGTAAGATAGTAACTATGAAATCCAAAAAGGAATTTAGGAGAAAATTCTTTACCCAAAGAGTGGTTAGAATGCGGAACTCACTACATATGTACACACGAACATAGGAACATACGAATGAGGAGCAGGAGTAGGCCACTCGGCCCCTCGTGCCTGCTCCGCCATGCAACAAGATCATGGCTGATCTGATTGTAACCTCGACACCACATTCCTGCCGACCCCCAATAACCTTTCACCCCCTTGCTAATCTAGAATCTATCTACCTCTGCCTTAAAAATATTTAAAGACTCTGCTTCCATTGCCTTTTGAGGAAGAGAGCTCCAAAGACTCACAACCCTCTGAGAGAAAAAATGTCTCTTCATCTCTGTCATAGAATCATAGAGTCAGAGAATTATACAGCACAGAATCAAGCCCTTCAGCCCATCATGTCCCTGCTGGTCATCAAGCACCTAACTATTCTAATCCCATTTTCCAACACTTGGACTATAGCCTTGTATGCTATGGCATTTCAAGTGTTCATCTAAATACCTCTTAAATATTGTGAGGGTTCCTGCCTCTACCACTCCTTCAGGCAGTGCATTCCAGATTCCAATCACCCTCTGGGTGAAAAAGTTTTTCCTCAAATCCCCTCTAAACCTCCTGCCTCTTACCTTAAATCTATGCCCCCTGGTTATTGACCCCTCCGCTAAGGGAAAAGTTTCTTACTATCTAACCGATCAATGCCCCTCATAATTTTGTATACCTCAATCATGTCCCCCCACAGCATTCTCTGCTCTAAGGAAAACAACCCGAGCCTATCCAGTCTCTCTTCATAGCTGTAATGCTCCAGCCCAGGTAACATCCTGGTGAATCTCCTCTGCACCCTTTCCAGTGCAATCACATCCTTCCTCTCGTGTGGTGCCCAGAACTGTGCACAGTACTCCAGCTGTGGCCTAACTAGCATTTTATACAGCTCCATCATAATCTCCCTGATCTTATATTCTATGCCTTGGCTGATAAAGGCAAGTGTCCCATATGCCTTCCTAACCACCGTATCTACCTGTGCTACTGCCTTCAGTGATCTATCGACAAGACACCAAGGTCCCTCTGACCTTCTGTACTTCCTACGGTCCTACCATCCATTGTATATTCTCTTGCCTTGTTAGTCCTCCCAAAATGCATCCCCTCACACTTCTCAGGATTAAATTCTATTTGCCACTCCTCTGCCCATCTTACCAGCCCATCTATATCATCCTGTAATCTAAGGCTTTCCTCCTCACTATTTACAACACCACCAATTTTCATGTCAACTGAGAACTTACTTATCATACCTCCTATATTCACGTCTAAATCATTAATGTACACTCCAAACAGCAAGGGTCCCAGCACCGATCCCTGCGGTACACCACTGGTCACAGGCTTCCACTCGCAAAAACAACCCTCGACCATCACCCTCTGCCTCCTTCCACTAAGCCAATTTTGGATCCACTTTGCCAAATTGCCCTGGATCCCATGAACTCTTACCGTCTTAACCAATCTCCCATGCAGGACCTTATCAAAAGCCTTACTGAAGTCCATGTAGACTACATCAACTGCTTTACCCTCATCTACACATCTCGTCATCGTCTCGAAAAATTCAATCCAGTTAAACATGATCTCCCCCTGACAAAGCCATGCTGACTACCCCTGATTAGTCCCTGCCTCTCCAAGTGGAGATTAATCCTGTCCCTCAGAATCTTTTCCAATATTTTCCCAACCACTGATGTTAGACTCACCGGCCTGTAATTACCTGGTTTATCCCTGCTACCCTTCTTGAATAATGGCACCACATTTGCTGTCATCCAGTCCTCTGGCACCTCTCCTGTGGCCAGAGAGGATTTTAAAATTTGTGTCAGAGCCCCTGCAATCTCCTCCCTTGCCTCACATAACATCCTGGGATACATCTCATCTACACCTGGGGATTTATTCACTTTTAAGCCTGCTAAAACAGCTAATACTTCCTCCCTTTCAATGCTAATATGTTCAAGTATATCACAATCCCCCTCCCTGGTCTCTACACTGACATTGTCTTTCTCCATAGTAAACACAGATGCAAAGTAATCATTTAAAATCTCACCTATGTCCTCCAGCTCCACACACAGATTGCCACTTTGGTCCCTAATGGGCCCCACTCTTTCCCTGATTATCCTCTTGCCCTTAATATACTTATAGAACGCCTTAGGATTTTCCTTTATCTTGCCCGGCAGTGTTTTTTCATGTCCCCTCTACGCTCTCCTATTTACTTTTTTTAGTACCCCACTACACTTCCTATACTCCTCTGGTGCCTCTGCTGTTTTCAGTGCTCCGAATCTGCCATAAGCCTCCTTTTTTTTTTCTGATCAAATCCTCTATATCCCTTGACATCCAGGGTTCCCTGGACTTGTTGGTCCTACACTTCACCTTAATGGGTACCTGTTGGCTCTGAACCCTCACTATTTCCTCTTTGAATGACTCCCACTGGTCTGATGTAGACATTCCTACAAGTAGCTGTTCCCAGTCCACTCTGGCCAGATCCTGTTTTATCATATTGAAATCGACCTTCCCCCAATTCAGAACCTTTATTTCCGGCCCGTCTTTGTCCTTTTCCATAACTACCTCAAATCTTACAGAGTTATGGTCACTATCACCGAAATGCTCCCCACTGACACTTCTACCACTTGTCCGGCTTCATTCCCTAGGGTTAGGTCCAGTACCGCCCCTTCTCTTGTAGGACTTTCTACGTACTGGCTCAAAAAGCTCTCCTGTATGCATTTTAAGAATTCTGCCCCTTTTAAGCCTTTTACACTAAGACTATCCCAGTTGATATTAGGTAATTTGAAATCCCCTACTATTATTACCCTATTATTTTTACATCTCGCTGAGATTTGCCTACATATCTGCTCCTCTATCTCTCCCTGACTGTTTAGAGGCCTGTCGTACACTCCCAGCCAAGTGATTTTCACCTTTTTGTTTTTAAGTTCTACCCATATGGCCTCATTTGAAGAACCTTCTAAGATATCATCCCTCCTTACTGCAGTAATTGGCTCCTTGATCAACAGTGCAATGCCACCTCCTCTTTTATCCGCTCCCCTGTCACACCTGACGATTCTACACCCTGGAATATTGAGCTGCCAGTTCTGTCCTCCCTCAACCATGTCTCTATGATAGCAACAATATCATAATCCCATGTGCTAATCAACACCCTCAATTCATCTGTCTTGCTAGTAAGACTCCTTGCGTTAAAATAGATGCAATCCAGTCTTGCATTTTTCCCTTGTGCCTTAACAGGTCTATATTTGCTCTGCCTTCCAGACTGACTCAGTTTTCTTCTATATTTGACTGAGCATCACCCCCTACTATACCTCCACTCTGTATCCCATTCCCATACCAAATTAGTTTCAACCCCCCCAACAGCACTAGCAAAACTCCCAGCAAGGATGTTGGTCCCATTCCGGTTCAGGTGCAACCCGTCCAACTTGTACAGGTCCCACCTTTGCCAGAAACAGACCCAGTGATCCAGGAAACTAAAGCCCTCCCTCCTGCACCATCTCTTCAGCCACACATTCATCTGCTCTATCCTCCTATTCCTATACTCACTAGCACGTGGTACCGGGAGTAATCCAGAGATTACAACCTTTGAGGTCCTGCTTTTTAATCTGCTACCTAGCTCCCTAAATTCTTGTTGCAGGATCTCATCCCTCTTTTTACCTATGTCATTGGTCCCAATGTGTACCATGACCTCTGACTATTCACCCTCCCCCTTCAGTATGTCCTGCAGCCGCTCCGTGACATCTTTGACCCTAGCACCAGGGAGGCAACATACCATCCTGAAGTCACGATTGCGGCCACGGAACTGCCTATCTGTACCCCTTACGATAGAATCCCCTTTCACTATAGCTCTTCCACTCCTTTTTCTTCCCTGCTGTGAAGCAGAGCCATCCGTGGTGCCACGAACTTGGCTGTTGCTGCTTTCCCCTGGGAGGCCATCCCCCCCGCGACAGCATCCAAAGCGGTATATCTGTTTGAGAGGGGGATGGCCACAGGGGACTCCTGTACTCCCTGCCTGCGCCTACTACTCTGCCTAGTGGTCACCCATCCCTTTTCTGCCTGTGAAGCCGTTACCTGAGGTGTGACCACCTCGCTAACCATGCTATCCATGATGTCCTCAGCATCATGGATGCTACACAGTGAATCCACCCACAGCTCCAGCTCCGTAATGCGGGTAGCCAGTAGCTGCAGATGGATAGACTTCCTGCACGCATGATCGTCAGGGACACTGGAAACGTCCCTGATTTCCCACATAGAGCAGGAGGAGCATATCACAGCTGCGAGCTATCCTGCCATGACTTACCTTTAGATTAATTAGTTACTCCCTTTAAAAAAATACTAATCATGCTAGGGGCCTTGTTCCACTCCAAACACTACCCAATACAATCTAAATTACACTCATTTTGAAAAAACACACTAGTGGTACTCACTTTATCACTTGAGGCCTTTTTTAAAAAATAAAACAACTTTCCACTTTTTTTAAGCTATTTAAATTGACTAACAGCTGTTACTTACCCAATCAATCACCTTGTAGATTTCCCATGATGTCACTGTAAGTCTTTATTTTTCCTCTTTCGAGTCTCAGTGCGTGCTGAGAGACACAGGGAGCCTGCCATTCCAGATCAGCTTCCTCGCAGGTCCGCCTGTCGCTGCTTCGCTCCCAGGTAAGTAGGGGCCTCGAGCCCTGCTCTTTATTTATAGCCTGCCACCACTCCGGATCAGCTTCCTTGCAGGTCCGCCAGTCGCCGTTCCGCTCTGCCTTAAATGGGCGACCCCTTATTTTTAAATAGTGACCCCTAGTTCTAGATTCTCCCACAAGGGGAAACATCCTTACCACATCCACCCTGTCAAGAGTCCTCAGGATCTTATATGTTTCAATCAAGTCACCTCTTAATCTTCTAAACTCCAGCGGATACAAACCTAGTCTGTCCAACCTTTCCTCATAAGACAACCTGCCCATTCCAGGTATTAGTCTAGTAAACCTTCTCTGAACTGCTTCCAACGCATTTACATCCTTCCTTAAATAAGGAGACCAATACTGTATGCAGTACTCCAGATTGGTCTCACCAATGCCCTGTATAACTGAAGCATAATCTCCCTACTTTTGTATTCAATTCCCCTCACAATAAACAATAACATTCTATTAGCTCTGCTAATTACTTACTGAACCTGCATACTAACCTTTTGCAATTCATGCACTAGGACACCCAGATCACTCTGCATCTCCAATCTCTACAATCTCTCATCATTTAGATAATATACTTTTTTATTCTTCCTGCCATAATGGACAATTTCACATTTTGCCATATTTATACTCCATTTGCCAGATCTTTACCCACTCACTGAACCATCGATATCCCTTTGTAGCCTCCTTATGTCCTCTTCACATCTTATCTTCCTACCTATTTTTGTGTCATCAGCAAATCTAGCAACCATACCTTTGGTCCCTTCATCCAAGTAATTTATATAAATTGTAAAAAGTTGAGGCCCCAGCACAGATCCCTGTGGCACACCACTCATTACATCTTGCCAACCAGAAAATGACCCATTTATTCCTATTCTCTAATATAAAAGCAAAATACTGCAGATGCTGGAAATCTGAAATAATGCCAATTCTGACAAAAGATCATTGACCTGAAACATTAACTCTGCTTCTCTCTCCACAGATGCTGCCAGACCTGCTGAGTATTTCCAACATTTCTTGTTTTTGTTCCTACTCTCTGTTGCCTGTTAGCTAACCAATCTTCTATCCATGCCAATGCATTACCCCCTATACAATGAGCTTTTATTTTCCACAATAACCTTTGATTGTGGCACCTTATCAATTGCTTCTGAAAATCTAAGTACAGTACATTAACCGGTTCCCCATTATCCATTGCATATGTTACTTCTTCAAAGAACTCCAATAAATGGGTTAAACATAATTTCCCTTTCACAAAACCATGTTGACTCTGCCTGATTACCTTGATTTTTTTCTAAGTGCCCTGTTATAACATCTTTAATTCACTTGTAACAGCCCTTCAAAACACTCCCACAGGGGATGCTGAGACCAAGTGGGCCCACATCAGAGACGCCATCTATGAGTCAGCTTTGACCACCTACGGCAAAAGTGCGAAGAGAAATGCAGACTGGTTTCAATCTCATAATGAAGAGCTGGAACCTGTCATAGCCGCTAAGCACATTGCACTTTTGAACTACAAGAAAGCCCCCAGCGATTTAACATCCGCAGCACTTAAAGCAGCCAGAAGTACTGCACAAAGAACAGCTAGGCGTTGCGCAAACGACTACTGGCAACACCTATGCAGTCATATTCAGCTGGCCTCAGACACCGGAAACATCAGAGGAATGTATGATGGCATGAAGAGAGCTCTTGGGCCAACCATCAAGAAGATCACCCCCCTCAAATCTAAATCGGGGGACATAACCACTGACCAACGCAAACAGATGGACCGCTGGGTTGAGCACTACCTAGAACTGTACTCCAGGGAGAATGCTGTCACTGAGACTGCCCTCAATGCAGCCCAGCCTCTACCAGTCATGGATGAGCTGGACATACAGCCAACCAAATCGGAACTCAGTGATGCCATTGATTCTCTAGCCAATGGAAAAGCCCCTGGGAAGGACAGCATTACCCCTGAAATAATCAAGAGTGCCAAGCCTGCTATACTCTCAGCACTACATGAACTGCTATGCCTGTGCTGGGACGAGGGAGCAGTACCCCAGGACATGCGCGATGCCAACATCATCACCCTCTATAAAAACAAAGGTGACCGCGGTGACTGCAACAACTACCGTGGAATCTCCCTGCTCAGCATAGTGGGGAAAGTCTTTGCTCGAGTCGCTCTGAACAGGCTCCAGAAGCTGGCCGAGCGCGTCTACCCTGAGGCACAGTGTGGCTTTCGTGCAGAGAGATCGACTATTGACATGCTGTTCTCCCTTCGTCAGATACAGGAGAAATGCCGTGAACAACAGATGCCCCTCTACATTGCTTTCATTGATCTCACCAAAGCCTTTGACCTCGTCAGCAGACGTGGTCTCTTCAGACTACTAGAAAAGATCGGATGTCCACCAAAGCTACTAAGTATCATCACCTCATTCCATGACAATATGAAAGGCACAATTCAACATGGTGGCTCCTCATCAGAGCCCTTTCCTATCCTGAGTGGTGTGAAACAGGGCTGTGTTCTCGCACCCACACTTTTAGGGATTTTCTTCTCCCTGCTGCTTTCACATGCGTTCAAATCCTCTGAAGAAGGAATTTTCCTCCACACAAGATCAGGGGGCAGGTTGTTCAACCTTGCCCGTCTAAGAGCGAAGTCCAAAGTACGGAAAGTCCTCATCAGAGAACTCCTCTTTGCTGACGATGCTGCTTTAACATCTCACACTGAAGAATGCCTGCAGAGTCTCATCGACAGGTTTGCGTCTGCCTGCAATGAATTTGGCCTAACCATCAGCCTCAAGAAAACGAACATCATGGGGCAGGATGTCAGAAATGCTCCATCCATCAATATTGGCGACCACGCTCTGGAAGTGGTTCAAGAGTTCACCTACCTAGGCTCAACTATCACCAGTAACCTGTCTCTAGATGCAGAAATCAACAAGCGCATGGGTAAGGCTTCCACTGCTATGTCCAGACTGGCCAAGAGAGTGTGGGAAAATGGCGCACTGACACGGAACACAAAAGTCCGAGTGTATCAGGCCTGTGTCCTCAGTACCTTGCTCTACGGCAGCGAGGCCTGGACAACGTATGCCAGCCAAGAGCGACGTCTCAATTCATTCCATCTTCGCTGCCTTCGGAGAATACTTGGCATCAGGTGGCAGGACTATATCTCCAACACAGAAGTCCTTGAAGCGGCCAACACCCCCAGCTTATACACACTACTGAGTCAGCGGCGCTTGAGATGGCTTGGCCATGTGAGCCGCATGGAAGATGGCAGGATCCCCAAAGACACATTGTACAGCGAGCTCGCCACTGGTATCAGACCCACCGGCCGTCCATGTCTCCGTTATAAAGACGTCTGCAAACGCGACATGAAATCGTGTGACATTGATCACAAGTCGTGGGAGTCAGTTGCCAGCATTCGCCAGAGCTGGCGGGCAGCCATAAAGACAGGGCTAAATTGTGGCGAGTCGAAGAGACTTAGTAGTTGGCAGGAAAAAAGACAGAGGCGCAAGGGGAGAGCCAACTGTGCAACAGCCCCAACAAACAAATTTCTCTGCAGCACCTGTGGAAGAGCCTGTCACTCCAGAATTGGCCTTTATAGCCACTCCAGGCGCTGCTTCACAAACCACTGACCACCTCCAGGCGCGTATCCATTGTCTCTCGAGATAAGGAGGCCCAAAAGAATAACAGCTTCTAACATTTTCCCCAAAACAGATGTAAAGCTACCTGGCCTGTAGTTTCTTGCTTTCTGCCTCCCTTCCTTTTTGAATAAAGTAGTTACATTCGCTAGTTTCCTATCAAATGGAACCTTCCCCGAATTTAGAAAATTTTGGAAAATGAAAACCACCGCATCAATTATCTCACCAACCACTTCTTTTAGGACCCTAGGATGAAGTTCATCTGAACCCAGGGACTTGTCAGGCCGCAGCTCTGACAATTTGCTCAGTACCACTTACCTGATGATTGTAATTTTCTTGAGTTCCCTCCCTTCCATTTCCTGATTTACAGCAATATCTGGGATGTTACTTGTATCCTCTGTCGTGAAGACCGATGCAAAATACCTGTTCAATTCATCCGCCATCTGTTTATTTTCCCTTATTGATTTCCCAGACTCACTTTCCATAGAACCAATGCTCACTTTGTTAACTTTTCTTTTTAAAATATCTATCGAAACTCTTACTATCTGTTTTTTATATTCCTAGCTCGTTTTCTCTCGTACTCTAATTTTGCCCTCGTCAATTTTTTAGTCATTCTTTGCTTTTTTTTAAATTCTGTCCAATCTTCTGACCTGCCACCCATCTTTGCGCAATTATATGCTTTTCCTTTAAGTTTGATGCTTTCTTTAACATACGGAAATACAAACATATGGATTAATAGCAGGAATAGGCCACTCGGCCCCTCGAGCCTGCTCTGCCATTCAACAAGATCGTGGCTGATCTGATTGTAACCTCAACTCCACATTCCCGTCTACCCCCGACTTTTTTAGTTAACCATGGATGGTGGTCCTCCTCTTGGAATTTTTCTTTCTCGTTGGAATGTATCTATTCTGTGCATTCTGAAATATCCCCTTAAATGTCTGCCACTGCAACTCTATGGACCTATCCCTTAACCTAATTTGCCAGTTCACTTTAGCTAACTCTGCTTTCGTGCCCTCCTAATTGCCCTTTTTTAAGTTTAAAATACTAGTCTTGGACCCATTCTTCTCTCCCTCAAACTGAATGTAAAATTCAATCACATTATGATTGCAGCCTCATAGGGTGCCTTCACTATGAGGTCATCAATTAATCCTATCTCATTGCACAATACCAGATCTAATACAGCCTGCTCTCTGGTTGGCTCCAGAACATGCTGTTCTAAGAAACTCTCCCAAAAACATTCTATGAACTCCTCATCCAGGCTACTTTGCCCATCTGATTTTTCCAGTCTATATGTAGATTAAAATCTCCCATGATCATCACTGCACCTTTCTGAAAGGCTCCCATTATTTCTTTCTTTATACTAGGGTGGGATGAGGTTCATGCGATTATGAATAGTGGCATGGGTCAGTTGAACCAAATGGCCTGGTTCTGTGTTGTCATTTCTATGTAAAAGCTGCGCAGTTTACAGAATCAGAACTTGAGCTACTGGTGCAAGAGGTTCACCAAAACAAGGTCGCCTTGTTCAGCACTCCAGGGCATCTTCACTGCAGGAGAGGAGTGCACACTACTTGGCAATATTAGCAGCACTGTGCAGTGCACAATATTTGTTAAGGTAAGGCTACCCAGCGATTCCATATACCAAGCAGATGGGCAAAGTATGCTCTGAAAACTGCATAGTTTTTTCATTGCTTATCATACATGCCTATACCATCTCCAAATTCCAACTGGAAATCATTCTTACATCTTTAAAGATGTGCTCAAAAGTCCTCCAACAAAGCCTAGCTGCATGATGCATGTTTGCTTATATATATAGACACACACACACACACACTCAAATATGATAGGACGCAAGGTTAGGCTCTTGGGTTTCACTGCAAGAGCTTGCAAAATTTTTGGTTCTTTTCCATCCTTCTTACTCTAGATTTTTCAGCTTTCATATTTTACCTTAGTAGGTGAGGTTCAACTCACAAAGTCTTTGGCAGCATCTTTACTAGCCTTGATCATTAAAATCCAGCATCACAGAATACAAATGAAGTGAAGAAAAAGGGAAGAAGGCCCCCTGCTACCTTCTCAAGAGGAACTAGGGATAGGCAATAAATTATGGTCTTGTTATCAATACCCATGTCACAAGAATGGATTTAAAAAATGATTATCTGGTCATTATCTTGTTGTTTATGGCCACTTACAGCCATTTTACCTTACATTTCCTTACAAAAATTGTGACTTCACTTCAAAAGAAGTACAGTATTGGTTGTGAAGTGCTTTAGACATCCTGAGATCATGTAAAGTAAGAAAGAAAGACAAAAGCAGAATACTGCAGATGCTGGAAATCTGAAATAAAAACAGAAAATGTCAGAGATACTCTGCAGGTCTGGCAGCATCTGTGGAGAAAGAAACAGAGTTAACGTTTCAGGTCTGTGACCTTTCAACAGAACTGAGAGAAGTTAGAAATACAATAGGCTTTGAGCAAGAGAAAGGGGAGAAGGTGGAAATAAGAACAAAAGAGAAGGCATGTGATAGGATGGAGGGCAGGAGAGAATAAATGACAAAAAGTTCCATAATGGGACAAGTAAAGAAACAAAAGATGTATCTAGAAGAGGTGTGAATGGCATGATAGCAGCTGTCCAAATGCAAAGTAAAGGAAGTAAGAAATGTGAGAAAAAACAAAACGAAGAAAAAGAAACAAAATGCGGCAGAGGTTATGATCTAAAATTATTGAACTCAGTGTTGAGTCCAGAAGACTGTAAAGTGCCTGTCGAAAGATGAGGTGTTGTTCCTTAAGCTGGAGTTGAGCTTCATGAAAACATTGTAGCAGGCCAAGGACAGAAAGGACTGAGTGGGAGCAAGATGGAGAGTTAAAATGGCAGGTGACAGGAAGCTCAGGGTCATGTTTGTAGACTGAGTGGAGATGTTCCGCAAAGCAGTCACCCAGTCAGTTTTTGGTCTCCCCAAAGTAGAGGAGATCACATCATGAGCAGCGAATACAGTACACTAAATTGAAAGAAATACAAGTAAATCTCTGTTTCACTTTGAAGGAATATTTGAGGCATTGGGTGGTGAGAAGGGAGGAGGTAAAAGGGCAGGTGTTGCATCTCCTGCACTTGTATGGAGAGGTGCCATAAGAAAGGGAGGGGGTGTTGGAGGTGACTGAGGAGTGAACCAGGGTGTCGCTTAGGGAACAGTCCCTTCGGAATACTGAAAGCAGAGGGGAGGGTAATTTGTGTTCTGCAGTAACACCACTCTAGAGATGGCGGAAATGGTGGAGGATGATCTGTTGAAGATGGAGGCTGGTGGGAGGCGAGGACAAGGGGAATCCTTCAATGCTTCTGGGAGGGAGGGGAAGGGGTGAAAACGAAAGTGTATAGAATAGAACGGACACGGTCAAGGGCCCTGCCAACTACGGTGGGGGAAATCCTTGGTTGAGGAAAAAGGAGGATATATCAGAAGTGCTAGTATGAAACGTTGCATCATCCGAACAGATGTGACTTAGATGGAGAAAATAGGAGAATGGAATAGAGTCCTTACAGGAAGCGGGTGTGAGGAAGTGTAGTCAAGGTAGCTGTGGGAGTCAGTGGGCTTATAATGAATATTGGTTGATAGCTTATCCCAGAAATGGAGACAGAGAAGACAAGGAAAGGAAGGGAAGAGTTGGAGATGGAACATATGATGGTGAGAGAAGGGTGGAAATTGAAAGCAAAGTGAATGAAATTTTCCAGTTCAGGGCAAAAGTAGGAAATGGCACCTATACAGTCATCAATGTACTGGAAAAAGAGGTGAGGGAGCAGCCTGAGTAAGACTGGAACAAAGAATGTTCCATATATCCCACAAAAAGGCAGGCATAGCTGGGAGCCATGTGGGTATCCATAGCAACACTTTTTATTTGGAGGGTGGTGGTGGATCAGGACTGGTTGGGCCTCCATTCATGAAAGAAGCAGAGAGCCTTCAGACCATACTGGTGGCTGAGGGAGGACTCAAGAGATTGGATGTCCGTGGTGAAAAGAGGACGGTTAGGGCCTGGAAACTGAAAACTGTTGAAGTGATGAAGGGCATGGGAAAAGAGTGATGGATGTAGATGGGAAGAGACTGGACAAGGGGAGACAAAATAAAGTTGAGATAGAAAGAAATCAGTTTACTGGGACAGGAACAGAAAGAAACAATGGGTCTACCAGGACAGTCTTGTTTGTGGATTTTGGGAAGGAGGTAGAAACGGGCTGTTCGGGCTTGGGGACTATGAGGTTGGAGGCAGTGGAGGGAAGCTCACCAGAGGAGATGAGGTCAGTGACAGTCATGGAAACAATGGCTTGATGTTCGATGGTCCAGGGAGAGGTAGGAGGAAGTGTCAGAGAGTTGGCGTTCGGCCTGTGCTAGGTAGAGGTTGATAAGCCAGACAGCACATCACTATCCTTGTCAGAAGATTTGATAATGATGTTAGGGTTGGACATGAGAGAACGGGTGCTGCAAGTTCAGAGAGAGATAGATTAGAGTGAGTGAAGGGAGCAGAGAAATTGAGACGGCCAATGTCACGTCAGAAGATCACAATGAAAAGATCCAGAGAGAGTAAGAGGGCAAAGGGAGGGTTCCAGGTGGAGGGAGAATACTGGAGATGGGTAAAAGGGTTTGCTGAGCGGGGGAAAACTCCTGGCCAAGAAAGTGGGCACAGAGGCGAAAGTGATGTGAAGAGGCGCCCAGTGTCATGCCGAGCTCGAAATTCATTGAAGTGGGGGTGTAAGGGGATCAAGCTGAGGCCTTACTAAGGACAGATCATTCAGAGTCAGAGAAGGGAAGGTCAGAGGGTATTGTGAATACACAGCAAGGGGTGAGATTCGAAGAAGGGTTGAGGTCAAAAGGAAGGGAAGGGGAATGAGGATCCAAAGGGCTGTTGGTACCCATGAGTTGTTGAAGCTTGCGACCCTTCACACCTGAAAGAAAGATAATAAAGTTTTCTGTTGAAGCGTCAGATGAATTGAAACTGGGCCAGGAAAGCTTTGAGAAAGAGTGACTCAGTGCTGCTGAAGAGAGAGGTGAAGAGTGTGCATGTGGTGGCACATGGCATTCAGTGTGGATCTCAGGATGCAGCGAGAACAGCAGTTCGAGGAATTCTGAATATCTAGGAGATATCTGTAAGAAAGGAAGACTTCCATTCATACAACACCTTTCAAGACCTCAGGGCATCACAAAGCACTTTACAGCCAGTTCAGAACTTTTGAAGTGTAGTCACTGTTATAATGTAGAAAATGCAGCAGCCATTTGTTACAGCCACATGACGAGGGGAGTAAGTGGTCTCCACTGTTCAACTCCCACCTGACCACAGCAAGTGTTTCTGTTATTTGGGTTTAACCCCTTTGTGATTTATTTGTCAAATGAACAGTGACAGATTTTCTTGTAGGTTTAAAACAGAAGATTAATAATTTATTGAGCAATATGCCTCCTCTCGGAATTGTCACAACCACGTCCACACTCACATTATGATGCGATTAGGCAAGATTTAGGATGCGTAGGATGGGGAAGGAAACTGCAGAGGATGGGCACAATAGAAATGTGGAGCTTATTCAAGGAGCAGCTACTGTGTGTCCTTGATAAGTATGTACCTGTCAGGCAGGGAGGAAGTTGTCGAGAAAGGGAGCCGTGGTTTACTAAAGAAGTTGAAGCGCTTGTCAAAAGGAAGAAGGCTTATGTTAGGATGAGACGTGAAGGCTCAGTTGGGGTGCTTGAGAGTTACAAGCTCGCCAGGAAAGATCTAAAGGGAGAGCTAAGAAGAGCGAGGAGAGGACACGAGAAGTCATTGGCGGATAGGATCAGGGAAAACCCTAAGGCTTTCTATAGGTATATCAGGAATAAAAGAATGACTAGAGTTAGATTAGGGCCAATCAAGGATAGTAGTGGGAAGTTGTGTGTGGAATCAGAGGAGATAGGGGAAGCGTTAAATGAATATTTTTCGTCAGTATTTACAGTAGAGAAAGAAAATGTTGTCGAGGAGAATACTGCGATACAGACTACTAGGCTAGATAGGATTGAGGTTCACAAGGAGGAGGTGTTAGCAATTTTGGAAAGTGTGAAAATAGATAAGTCCCCTGGGCCAGATGGGATTTATCCTAGGATTTTCTGGGAAGCCAGGGAGGAGATTGCAGAGCCTTTGTCCTTGATTTTTATGTCGTCATTGTCGACAGGAATAGTGCCGGAAGACTGGAGGATAGCAAATGTTGTCCCCTTGTTCAAGAAGGGGAGTAGAGACAGCCCTGGTAATTATAGACCTGTGAGCCTTACTTCGGTTGTGGGTAAAATGTTGGAAAAGGTTATAAGAGATAGGATTTATAATCATCTTGAAAAGAATAAGTTCATTAGAGATAGTCAGCACGGTTTTGTGAAGGGTAGGTCGTGCCTCACAAACCTTATTGAGTTTTTTGACAAGGTGACCAAACAGGTGGATGAGGGTAAAGCCGTGGATGTGGTCTATATGGATTTCAGTAAGGCGTTTGATAAAGTTCCCCACGGTAGGCTATTGCAGAAAATACAGAAGTATGGGATTGAAGGTGAATTAGTGCTTTGGATCGGAAATTGGCTAGCTGAAAGAAGACAGAGGGTGGTGGTTGATGGTAAATGTTCATCCTGGAGTATAGTTTCTAGTGGTGTACCGCAAGGATCTGTTTTGGGGCCACTGCTGTTTGTCATTTTTATAAGTGACCTGGATGAGGGTGTAGAAGGGTGGGTTAGTAAATTTGCGGATGACACGAAGGTCGGTGGAGTTGTGGATAGTGCCGAAGGATGTTGTAGGTTACAGAGGGACATAGATAGGCTGCAGAGCTGGGGTGAGAGATGGCAAATGGAGTTTAATGCGGAAAAGTGTGAGGTGATTCACTTTGGAAGGAGTAACAGGAATGCAGAGTAATGGGCTAATGGGAAGATTCTTGGTAGTGTAGATGAGCAGAGAGATCTTGGTGTCCAGGTACATAAATCCCTGAAAGTTGCCACCCAGGTTAATAGGGCTGTTAAGAAGGCATATGGTGTGTTAGCTTTTATTAGTAGGGGGATCAAGTTTCGGAGCCACGAGGTCATGCTGCAGCAGTGCAAAACTCTGGTGCGGCCGCACCTGGAGTATTGCGTGCAGTTCTGGTCACCGCATTATAGGAAGGATGTGGAAGCTTTGGAAAGGGTGCAGAGGAGATTTACGAGGATGTTGCCTGGTATGGAGGGAAGGTCTTATGAGGAAAGGCTGAGGGACTTGAGGTTGTTTTCGTTAGAGAGAAGGAGGAGGAGAGGTGACTTAATAGAGACATATAAGATAATCAGAGGGTTAGATAGGGTGGATAGTGAGAGTCTTTTTCCCCGGATGGTGATGACAAACACGAGGGGACATAGCTTTAAGTTGAGAGGTGATAGATATAGGACAGATGTTAGAGGTAGTTTCTTTACTCAGAGAGTAGTAGGGGCGTGGAACGCCCTGCCTGCAACAGTAGTGGACTCGCCAACTTTAAGGGCATTTAAGTTGTCATTGGATAAACATATGGATGAAAATGGAATAGTGTAGGTCAGATGGTTTCACAGGTCGGCGCAACATCGAGGGCCAAAGGGCCTGTACTGCGCTGTAATGTTCTATAACCCTAGACTCACACACACAAGAGAGGGAAAGGGGTAAGTGGTTTGAAGTGAGGTAGAGTTTCGGGGTTCACAGTAAACCTGTTGAATTTTCTTGGAGGTCAATTTCTCTTTAGTTGCAGGCTTGGGGTGTTTGTAGATTTCTCTGTTGGTTGAAAGTTTAGTTTGAAGACAAGTGATTACTTACAATTCTCTGCTGCACAAGTTATAATGTAGAATTCACAGCAGGGGTTCATTCCTTTGGGCTTGCTGGGTTTTCTCCCAGCTGTTAACTGGGAAGCTTTGGTGACGCTTTTTCCTGGGTCTCTCTCTCTCTTTCCAGAGAGCTACCTTTTAAGCTAAAGGTCTTTCACATCTCACCTCTGTTGAGAGACAGAGATCTTCCTCCTTGTGGTGACCAACAATGGATCAAGTTGTGGCTACTTCGCACCTTCTTTGTTTCAGAAGAACCCATTCAATTTAAAAATGTCCTTTGATGGGGTCAGGGTGGGTGTAATTGACACGTCTTAGCTTTGGAATGTATCCTTCTGTCCTTGCTAGGCAGTAGACAGTTTGAATATATAAGGCCAGATCTTCAGCAACTATTTTGAAGCACATTGTCCACTTTTTAAAAACTCTTCAAGTTGAGTTCTTATATTTTCAATTGCTGCACTTTAGGTGAGCCTAAGACAATTGAGAGACAACAACTCCCAAAATCAGCAATGAGAAAATGACCAGATAATCTGTTTTAGTGATGTTGATTGAGGGATAAATATTGGCCCTCACACCAGGAACTACTACCCTGCTTTTTGAAATAACTTGATTGGATCTTTTACATCAAGCTTAGAGGGCCTCAATTTACTGTTTTATCGAAAAGATGTCACCTCCAACAGTGCAGCACTAGGTTGACAGGCGAGATTTTTGCACTCAAATCTCTAGGGTGGGACATGAACCCACAACTTACAAACTCAAAACTAAGTGTGCTACTAACTGCCACAGCTGACAAGATGTTACAGGAATATAAGTTCTTTCTTAACATCTAGATAAGCTTATGGCAACATAGCCAGGAAATGAACAGAACAAAATATGGAGTATGAAAACGTAAGCTTAATTTTAAACTATTAAGCAAATTTATTTCACAAAAGTTGCCAAGCAAATAAGTAATAGTAATGATCAGTAAGTCCGCAGATGACATGAAAATTGGTGGTGTCGTAAATAGTGAGGAGGAAAGCCTTAGATTACAGGACGATATAGATGGGCTGGTAAGATGGGCAGACCAGTGGCAAATGGAATTTAATCCTGAGAAGTGTGAGGTGATGCATTTTGGGAGGACTAACAAGGCAAGGAAATATACAATGGATGGTAGGACCGTAGGAAGTACAGAAGGTCAGAAGGACCTTGGTATACTTGTTCATAGATCACTGAAGGCAGCAGCACAGATAGATAAGGTGGTTAGGAAGGCATATGGGACACTTGCCTTTATTAGCCAAGGCATAGAATATAAGAGCAGGGAGGTTATGATGGAGCTGTAAAAAACTTTAGTTAGGCCACAGCTGGAGTACTGTGTACAGTTCTGGTCGCCACACTATAGGAAGGATGTGATTGCAAAGGAGAGGGTGCAGAGGAGACTCACCAGGATGTTGCCTGGGCTGGAGCATTTCAGCTATGAAGAGAGACTGGATAGGCTAGGGTTATTTTCCTTACAGCAGAGAAGACTGAGGGGGGATCTGTTTGAGGTATACAAAATTATGAGGGGCATAGATAGGGTTGATAGGAAGAAACTTCTTCCCTTAGCGGAGGTGTCAATAACCAGGGGGCATAGATTTAAGGTAAGGGGCAGGAGGTTTAGAGGGAATTTGAGGAAAAAATTTCACCCAGAGGGTGGTTGGAATCTGAAACACACTGCCTAAGGGGTGGTAGAGGCAGGAACCCTCACATTTAAGAAGTATTTAGATGAGCACTTGAAACGCCATAGCATACAAGGCTACAGGCCAAGTGCTGGAAAATGGGATTAGAACAGTTAGGTGCTTGATGGCCGGCACGGACATGATGGGGCGAAGGGCCTGTTTCTGTACTGTCTAACTCGATGACTCTAATATAATAGTACCAGTCAGAACATTCAAAAGAAAATTGTAAAGGATGAGGTCCTAAAAGCAGAATATGGGGAGCTAGGAAGTATGTTGAAAAGTAGGACCTCAAAGGTAGTGATCTCAAGATTACACCTGGGCAGGACCGTGACTGATGTCCTAGGGGGATTATTTGCTAGAGTGGTTGGGGAGGGTTTAAACTAAAATGGCAGGGGGATGGGAACCTTTGCAAGGAGTCAGAGGAGGCGGGATCAAAGACAAGAACAAAAGACAGTAAGGGGAATAAGAAAAGTGATAGGCAGAGAAATCAAGGGCCGGAATCAAACAGGGCCACAGTGAAAAATAGTGGGAAGGGGACAAGTAATGTTAAAAAGACAAGCCTTAAGGCTATGTGCCTTAACGCGTGAGCATTCGCAATAAAGTGGATGAATTAATCGCGCAAATAGATGTAAACGGGTATGATATAGTCGGGATTACGGAGACATGGCTGCAAGGTGACCAGGGATGGGAAATGAACATCCAGGGATACTCAGTATTTAGGAAGGACAGACAAAAAGCAAAAGGCGGTGGAGTTGCATTGCTGGCTAAAGAGGAATTAACGCAATAGCGAGGAAAGATATTAACTCTGATGATGTGGAATCTGTATGGGTAGAGCTGAGAAACACTAAGGGGCAAAAAACGTTAGTGGGCGTTGTATATAGACCCCCAAACTGTAGTGGTGATGTTGGGAATGGCATTAAACAGGAAAGTAGAGATGCATGCGATAAAGGAACATCTGTAATTATGGGTGAGTTTAATCTGCAGATAGATTGGGCAAATCAAATCAGTCACAATACCGTAGAGGAGGAATTCTTGGCGTGTATACGGGATGGTTTTCTGAATCAATATGTTGAGGAACCAACTAGAGAACAGGCCATCCTAGACTGAGTATTGTGTAATGACAGAGGAATAATTGACAATCTAATGGTGTGAGACCCCTAGAGGACGAGCGACCATAATATGATAGAATTCTTCATCAAGATGGAGAGTTGATTCTGAGACAAGGGTCCTGAATCTTAGTAAAGGAAACTACGAAGGTATGAGGCACGAGTTGGCCATGACGGATTGGGAAATGTTACTTAAAGGATTGATGGTGGATAGGCAATGGCAAACATTTAAAGAGCGCATGGATGAACTGCAACAATTGTTTATCCCTGTTATATTATATAATTGTTTATCCCTGTCTGGCGCAAGAGTAAAACGGGAAAGGTAGCCAAACCATGGCTTACAAGGGAAATTAGAGATCGCATTAGATCCAAGGAAGAGGCATATAAATTTGCCAGGAAAAACATCAGACCTGAGGATTGGGAGCAGTTTAGAATTCAGCAAAGGAGGACTAAGGGATTGATTAAGAGGGGGAAAATAGAGTACGAGAGCAAGCTTGCGGGGAACATAAAAACTGACTGTAAAAGTTTCTATAGGTATGTGAAGAGAAAAAGATTGGTGAAGACAAATGTAGGTCCCTTACAGTCAGAAACAGGGGAATTTATTATGGGGAATAAAGAAATGGCTGACCAACTAAATGCATACTTTGGTTCTGTCTTCACAAAAGAGGGCACAAATATCAGACCAGAAATGTTGGGGAACTGAGGACTTAGTGAGAGAGAGGAACTGAAAGAAATCAGTATTAGTAGATAAATGGTGATGGGGAAATTGATGGGATTGAAGGCCGATAAATCCCCAGGGCCTGATGGTATGCAGCCCAGAGTACTTAAGGAAGTGGCTCTAGAAATAATGGATGCATTGGTGGTCATCTTCCAAGATTCTATGGACTCTGGAACAGTTCCTGCAGATTGGAGGGTAGCTAATGTAACCCCACTATTTAAAAAGGGAGGTAGAGAGAAAGCAAGGAATTATAGAGCAGTCAGCCTGACGTCGGTAGTGGGGAAAATTCTAGAGTCCATTATCAAAGATTTTATAGCAGAGCACTTGGAGAACAGTGGTAGAATCGGGCAGAATCAGCATGGATTTATGAAAGGGAAATCGTGCTTGACAAATCTACTGGAATTCTTCAAGGATGTAACTAGTAGAGTTGATGAGGGGGAGCCAGTGGATGTGGTTTATTTGGACTTTCAGAAGGCTTTTGACAAAGTCCCACATAAGAGATTAGCATGTAAAATTAAAGCGCATGGGATTGGGGTTAGTGTATTGCGATGGATAGAAAATTGGTTGGCAGACAGGAAACAAAGAGTAGGGATGAATGGGTCTTTTTCCGAATGGCAGGCCGTGACTAGTGGGGTACCACAGGGATCAGTGCTAGGACCCCAGCTATTCACAATATACATTAATGATTTAGATGATGGAACTAAATGTAATATCTCCAAATTTGCAGATGACACAAAACTGGGTGGGAGGGTGAGTTGTGAGGAAGATGCAGACAGGCTTCAGGGAGATTTGGACAAGTTGAGTGAGTGAGCTAATGCATGGCAGATGCAGTATAACATGGATAAATGTGAGGTTATCCACTTTGGTAGCAAAAACAGGAAGGCAGATTATTATCTGAATGGCTATAACCTGAGAGAGGGGAATATGCAGCGAGACCTGGGTGTTCTCGTACACCAATTGCTGAAGGTAAGCATGCAGGTGCAACAGGCGGTAAAAAAGGCATCTCCTTATCTTGCTATAGAGGGAGTGCAGCGAAGGTTAACCAGACTGATTCCTGGGATGGTGGGACTGACGTATGAGGAGAGATTGAGTCGGTTAGGATTATATTCGCTGGAGTTCAGAAGAGTGAGGGGGGATCTCATAGAAACCTATAAAATTCTAACAGGACTTGACAGGGTAGATGCAGGAAGGATGTTCCCGATGGTGGGGGAGTCCAGAACCAGGGGTCATAGTTTAAAGATATGGGGTAAACCTTTCAGGACTGAGATGAGGAGAAATTTCTTCCCCCAGAGAGTGGTGAACCTGTGGAATTCGCTACCACAGAAAGCAGTTGAGGCCAAAACATTGTATGTTTTCAAAAAGTAGTTAGATATAGCTCTTGGGTCTAAAGGGATCAAAGGGTATGGAGTGAAAGCGGGAACAGGCTACTGAGTTGGATGATCAGTCATGATCATAATGAATGGCGGAGCAGGCTCGAAGGGCCAAATGGCCTACTCCTGCTCCTATTTTCTATGTTTCTATGTAACTGAATTTATGACCTCTGCCACTTGGGATTCCAGTGCATGTGGCCAAGGAGTTGGCATAAATTCTAAATTCTGTAGGACTATATATTCTGAATACACTACTGTGCAGATACAGGTAGTAGAATTTCCTACAGTTGCCACCAAAATTTGCAGGGGTTTTTTTTTAGATATTCTCAAATGCATGAAGCTTTGCTGCTTAGATAGCAGTTTTTTCTACATGCAGTCCCTGTGCGGTATCAAGACTAGTCTCAGCAGCTGAGGAAAGTTTGCTTCTGTCCCTCTGCCAGCTGGTTCTTCTGCTATTATTTCCCCTTGTTCCAGCTCACTCATGCTCAGAGCTTCACTCAGTGCTCCCTCATCCCGAATTGCTAAATCCCCTGGGAGGGATGTACCTGAGCTGATAGCTGCTCTAGGTTGAATGAGTGATATGGGTCACAAGGTTGGCAGTTCAAGTAATCTCCAGTGCAGAACAACTTGCCAAAAGTGTAATTGGTAGTCCTTTGCACCCTATTCCATTTTATGACATGCATAAGGTATAAGTTTTGGATCACAGGGGATCTGATTTATGGGAATTGCAACTTGCTGTCCGTATGAATTAACAAGAGTAAGGAAGCAAACAAAATCCCAAAGTGCTTCACAGTCAATGAATTACTTTTGAAGTGTAATCCTTGTTGTTTAAGAACACACAGCAGCCATTTTGAGCACAGCAAGATCCTCCAAATGGCAAATTAATCTGTTTTGCTGGTATTGCTTGAAGGATGACTGTTAACCAGACACTAGGAAAATGTATTAGTTTTCTTCAACCAGTATTACATCCCCCCTTTCCCCCCCCCTTCCCCTCCCCTTCCCCTCCCCCCCTTTCTCCCCTTCCCCTCCCCCCCTTTCCCCCCACTTCCCCTCCCCTTCCCCTCCCCCCCTTTCCCTTCCCAGCTCCACCCTCTCAGCTCACCCCCCCACGCACCATCTTCCCCCTGCACCCCCCCACCCCCTTACAGCCCCCTTCCCAGCTCCCCCTCGCACCCCACTTCCCTCCACCCCTCCCCCTCGCACCCCCTCCTCCCACCGGCATCAGCCTACACCTGTGTAGGGGCCCTAACAACCCCACTGCCTTGTGGGCGTCTCGGGAGAGACCAAGGCTAAGGGAGTAAACCCTAACAGAAAATCCGGAACGGAACCCCATAGGCGGTCATGTGTCACCTTTGGCATGTTTCCGGCAGTTCCTGCAGCCATACCGGTACCAAACGTTGTGCTCTGCATTCCTTTGGACCCCACCAGAAAGGCCGAGAGGGGGGTTTTGACGATTGGGCAACTCTCAACCTCCATACATTCGCCCAGGCATGCGCCATGGAGAGGTCACTCCATAGTCGTCTCACAGCGACCGAAACAACACGGAAGGCAGCAGTTACGGGTTATAAGTCCAGCCAAAGGCAGGAAAAAGACAGAAGCACAAGGAGAGAACCAACTGTGTAACAGCCCCGACAACCAATTTTATCTGCAGCACCTGTGGAAAAGTCTGTCACTTGAGAATTGGCCTTTATAGCCACACCAGGCGCACAAACTACTGACCACCTCCAGGCGCTTACCCATTGTCTCTCGAGTCAAGGAGGCCAAAGAAGTATTACAGAATCTGTTCAATCTAGCAGTACAGGTGGGACAAGGCCTCAGTTCAACATCCCATCCATAAGATGGCACCACTGATAGTACTGCACTACCTGGGCTGAATTTAGTGTGTCCATCGAATGCGGGTATGGTGGCATGGGGGGGGGAGGGGAACAGAGAATCACATTGGAACGGTCCACCTGGAAATCCGGCGCGTGATGTTGGTTCCGGAGGGAAAGCACAATGGTGGCATTGTGACCGCAACATGATGGGAAACTGTTTTAAGTTGCTGAAATGCTGATTTAAGTGCCTTGGAATGGTGGTTGAACCCACAACCTCTGATAACGATATAAATGCTGCAGAATAAGCTAAGCTGACCGTTATGGAAAGATTTGAACCTGAGGATAAGAACCTTATAATCAATCCTGAATGAGGTACAAGAAGTCAATGGAGAGTGATGGGAGTGGAGATTTGGGAAGGAGCACATGCCATGGCATGACAAATAAATATAAGAAAGTTCAAGCTTTGTTTTAAATATTTACTTTTTTCACTTACGTAATGCTGGCCTGATAAGTCACCATAGACTTCTCCAAGGATGCTATCGACCATACCTTTCATTAGGTCACAGACCTGAAACGTTAACTCTGTTTCTCTCTCCACAGATGCTGCCAGACCTGCCGAGCATTTCCAGCACTTTCTGTTTTTATTTCAGATTTCCAGCATCTGCAATACTTTCCTTTTATTTTAATGAAAAATTCACCTCTATAGATCTGAGCCGGAATTAATGGGTTAAATGGTGAGAAAAGGAAGGGCTGGGATGATTGATAGGTCAGCTGTCAGGTTATAAGATTTTTGTGGGTCCAGAAAGAGCATTCATGTGACTCCACAATAAAATCAGTGCCACTGTGTTTCCGGCCGTGTTTTCTGAGCAGCCTGCAACAACCCCTTTAAGGACCACTGGTTAGAGTCTCAATGCCTGAGAGGAGAAATTTACAAACAGTATAGGACCTCGATCAGAATATTAAAATTAGCCTCCCACCTGAAACAGGGGGGTGCTCCAGCTGCCCATATCAATGGTTTTTGGAAAACTATTTCCCTGATCCTGCCCAGTGGAGGCCTTGAAACTAACCTGCAGCTTGTTTAAGAACTTTGGGTCAAATATTACCCTTTGCTTACAGACAACATGGTCAAAATTGGCAAAGTCACACTTTCTGCAATTCTTGAGAGAATTCCAGGAGTGAATTACAGTCAAGATTGGGATTTGAAATTGAAACTTTTAGTCACAATCCAATTTTCTAGTTTTGTAGTTTGTAGATCATCCCCTTGTGTGTACTTTTGGGAAGATAAAAGCAGACAAACAATACACCTTTAAATTCTAGTATTCACTGAGGTATCATACTTTCTAAAACAGTGCTAGAAGTAACCCTTCAGAGTCTCATTTACTATGGAGATTCAGATGTAATGCACATTAATTAGGCTACCTCTACATCTCCTGATTTTTGTTTTTCAGTTGTTTTTTTGTTTTTAAGTTGTTTAAAAATGAGGAGAATGACTCCCACTGGCCTGAAGCTGCTCCCAGTCCACTTTGGACAGATCCTGTGTTATCATATTGAAATCTGCCTTCCCCCAGTTCAGTACTTTTATTTCCAGTCCCTCTGTTTCCTTTTCCATAACTACCTAAATCTTACAGAGTTATGGTCACTATCCCCAAAATGCTCCCCCACTGCCACTTCTACCACTTGTCCAGCTTCATTCCCGAGGATTAAGTCCAGTACTGCCTCTCCTCTTGTAGGACTCTCTGCGTGCTGGCTCAAAAAGCTCTCCTGAATGCACTTGAAGAATTCTGCCCCCTTTAAGCCTTTTGCAATAATACTATCCCCTCTAATATAGGGAAAGTTGAAATCCCCTACTATTATTACCCTATTATTTTTGCACCTCTCTGAGATTTACCTACATATCTGCTCTTCTGTCTCTCCCTGACTGTGTGAAGGCCTGTAGTACACACCCAGCCAAGTGATTTCCCCCTTTTTTAAGTTCTACCCATATGGCCTCATTAGAGGAACCTTCTAAGATATCATCCCTCCTTACTGCAGTAATTGACTCCTTAATCAAAGGTGCAATGCCACCTTCTCTTTTACCCACTCCCCTATCACGTCTGAAGATTCTATACCCTAGGATATTAAGCTGCTAGTCCTGCCCTTCATTCAACCATGTCTTAGTGATAGCAATAATACCATATTCCCATGTGTTAATCAATGCCCTCAATTCATCTGCCTTACTAGTAAGACTCCTTGCATTAAAATAGATACAATCCAGCCTTGCATTACTGCTTGAGCCTTAACAGATCTACATTTACTCTGCCCTCCAGACTGACTTAGCTTCTCTTCTATATTTGATTGTACATCACTCCCTAATGTGCTTCCACTCTGTATCCCTTCCCCCTATCAAATTAGTTTAACCCCCTAATAGCACTAGCAAACCTCCCAGCAAGGATTTTGGTCCCGTTCCGGTTCAGGTGAAACCTGTCCAACTTGTACAGGTCCCACCTAAGCCAGAAACAGGCCCAGTGATCCAGTAAACTAAAGCCCCCCCCCCCTCCTGCATCATCTCTTCAGCCATGCATTCATCTGCTCCATCTTCCTATTCCTATACTCACTAGCCCGTGGCACTGGGAGAAACCCAGAGATTACAACCTTTGAGGTCCTACTCTTTAATCTGTTACCTAGCTCCCTAAATTCTTTTTGCAGGACCTCATCCCTCTTTTTACCTATGTTATTGGTACCAATGTGGTCCATGACCTGCGGCTGTGCACCTTCACCCTCCAGAATACTCTGTAACTGCTCGGTAATATCCATGACCCTTGCACCAGGGAGGCAACATACCATCCTAGAATCACGTCTACGACCACAGAAATGCCTATCTGTCCCACAAACTATAGAATCCCCTACCACTATTGCCCTCTTGTCCCTTTTTCTCCATCCCAGCACAGCTGAGTCACCCATGATGTTCTGGTTATGACTCTCAGTGCATTCTCCAGAGGAACCCTCTTTCCCATCGCTACTCAGAACTGAATACCAGTTAGAAAGTGGGATGTCCTCTGGGAACTCCTGCACTACCTGTCCTGACATCTTTGTCCGTCTAGCAGCCACCAGTGCCCCCCCTGACTGTGCTCGCCTAGGCACCTGGTTGACTACCGCCTGCCAAGTGCCATCCACGTAGTCTTCCACCTCGTGGATGCACCACAGTGACTCCAGCCGCCGCTCGAGCTCCGCAACCCAAAGCTCAAGCTTCTGCAACCTGAGACACTTTCTGCAGACATGTTCGCCAAGGTCACATGGCACGTCCATGACTTCCCACATTGCACAGGAGACACATTCTGCTTGGACAAGCTACCTTGCCATTACTTAACCTTACAATGAAAACTTGCTCATGTAATAACTTACCAGCTATTTACAGTCAGCTTTTATCCCCTGTACCTTTGAGGCTGAGAAAGAGCACCTTCCACCACCCCCAGCCAGCGAAAATACCCACACTCAACTTACAGCCTCACTCTGTGAAAACAGCATTAGTCTGGCACAGTGGCGCAGTGGTTAGCACCGCTGCCTCACAGCTCCAGCGACCTGGGTTCAATTCTGGGTACTACCTGTGTAGAGTTTGTGTGGGTTTTCGCCGGGTGCTCCGATTTCCTCCCATAGCCAAAGACTTGCAAGTTGATAGGTAAATTGGCTATTATAAATTGCCCCTAGTATAGGTAGGTGGTAGGGGAATATAGGGACAGGTGGGGATGTGGTAGGAATATAGGATTAGTATAAATGGGTGGTTGATGGTCGGCACAGACTTGGTGGGCCGGAGGGCCTGTTTCAGTGCTATATCTCTAAATAAATAAATACAGCTAGTAATTCCTAATAATTTACTGGTAGCTATCCTAGGGCTTTAATTTAAAAGGAACCTTTTTTTAACTCTAGTCTATCTCAGCTATCCTAAGGCAATAATAGCTGCCGCCCACCAACCAAACAGTGCACAGAATTTCAGTGATGTCACTATTAATTTTACTTAATCAAAGCAGAGCGCACGCAGAAACAGTCAGAGAGCCTGCCGCTGCCCCGGACAGCAAGTAGGTGAAGGACCTCGAGCCCTGCTCTTTCTTTGATAACTCTTCAGCCCTGTTCCTTCCAGGTCCGTCACTGCCCCAGACGTCAGGTACTACATCTACCGATACCCTTTTATCTACCCTACTAGTTACATCTTCAAAAAATTCATCAATTTGTCAAACACAATTTCTGTTTTCTAAAACCATGTTGACTCTGTCTGATCACTATGATTTCCTAAGTACATTGTTAAACCTTCCTTAATAATAGATTCCAACATTTTCTTGATCACCAATGTCAGGCTAACTGGCCTACAGTTCCCTGTTTTCTCTCTCCTTCCTTTCATGAAAAGCAATGTTACATTTGGTATCTTTCAATCCGCTGGGACCTTTTTAGAATCTAGGGTATTTTGGAAAATCATAACTAGTGCATCCACTATCTCTGCAGCTACCTCTTTTAAAACCCAAGGATTTAGGCCATCAAGTCCTGGGGATTTGTCAGCTTTAAGTCCCTTAACTTTCTCCAATACTTTTACTCTGCTCATGCTAACTATTTTAAGTTCTCACTCTTATTTGTCCCTTGGTTACCCATTATTTCTGGTATGTAATTTGTGTCTTCTGCTGCAAAGTCAGACACAAAACATTTTTTTTTTATTATTTAGAGATACAGCACTGAAACAGGTCCTTAAGCCCACCGAGTCTGTGCCAACCAACAACCACCCATTTATACTAACCCTACAGTAATCCCATATTCCCTATCACCTCTCTACACTAGGGGCAATTTACAACGGGCAATTTACCTATCACCTGCAAGTCCTTGGATGTGGGAGGAAACCAGAACACATGGCAAAAACCCACACAGACACAGGGAGAACTTGCAAACTCCACACAGTGCAGTACCCAGAATTGAACCCGGGTCCCTGGAGCTGTGAGGCTGCGGTGCTAACCACTGCGCCACTGTGCCTTCTCTGCCATTTCCTCATTTCCTGTACTAATTTCTCCTGTCACTGCCTCTAAGGCACCAATGTTTACTTTAGCTATTCTCCTTTTTATACACTTGCAAAAGCTCTTACAATCTGTTTTTATATTCCTGGCTAGTTTACTCTCATATTCTACTTTTTCCCTTTTTCTCAACTTTTTGGCCGCCCTTTGCTGGTTTGAAAACTCTCCCAATCCTCAGGCTTTTCCTTGCAACATTATAAGCCTCTTCTTTTAATCTAATATCATCCTTTACTTCCGTCGTAAGCCATTACTTCAAATGCTATTCTCCTAAAAAATCCTCTTTGTTCAACTTTCACACTGGCATCCTGTCTCTCATTGACATTGTCTCTCTCATCTGCATTTCTTGCCCAATCGCTGTCTTCTGATCTCTCTCACACACACACCACCCTCCTGCTTCATTTCCCTCTGTTTGTTCTCGTCCATCCTATTGTTGCCATTTTAAAGTATTTTTCTTCATCTGGCTTACTCACTACTTTTCTTTCCCTGAGCTTCTTATAAAACAGGTTGCAGCTTCAGCGGGAAGGGGAATGGAACTGGGAATCAGCACTTACACCTGTGTTTCCATAGCGGGACCTTTATGGAGAAACTGAATGCAGTATTAGGGCGGTATAATTACTCAAGTTTTGCAAGTATGTGAATGGAACTAGGCACTGGGAAAACACCTGTGTGTATATTCATCTGATGCGAACTGATGTATAAATTATAAAAGTAATTAATTAAAATGAATTAATAACACATTTCTGCAGGTGATTTACAGAAAATGAAAAACAAAATGCCTGCATACGTGCAAAATGGGAATTTACTTAAAATACAAAGTCATTATATAAACACTGCAGTGATGCTAACTAATTAGGAGGCACTTATAATTCTATGCTGTGATATGTGCAAAGATGGTTAGTTTGCTACAGTACTCATATTTCTGAATATATTAGCAGTATCTCCATTTCAATTATACTTTTCTAAAGGCCAGCCGAAGTTTAACATTGCTGAATATGAAAGATTGGCATCATTTTAAATTGGCAAACTTAGCTGAAGGGCTATCTCCACTGTCTAAAGTCATACATTAAGAATGGCTACCAAAGGATACAGTGTTCAGGAGTCATCACCTTCAGGACAAGAAGCAAAAAAGCATTTGTACACATGTATATGTTACGAATATTGATTGTCATATGGAAATATTACACTTTACACTGTACATCATACTGGCATTAGCTGCAGCTCAGTAGTTGCACCTGTACCCTTGAGTCAAAACATTGAAAGTTCAAGCCCCATTCCAGAGAACTGGCCACATTACCAAAAGGATGTGGATGCTTTGGAGAGGGTGCAGAGGAGGTTCACCAGAATGTTGCCTGGTATGGAGGGCGCTAGCTATGAAGAGAGGTTGAGTAGATTAGGATTATTTTCATTAGAAAGACGGAGGTTGAGGGGGGACCTGATTGAGGTGTACAAAATCATGAGAGGTATAAACAGGGTGGATAGCAAGAAGCTTTTTCCCAGAGTGGGGGATTCAATTACTAGGGGTCACGAGTTCAAAGTGAGAGGGGAAAAGTTTAGGGGGGATATGCGTGGGAAGTTCTTTACGCAGAGGGTGGTGGGTGCCTGGAACGCGTTGCCTGCGGAGGTGGTAGACGCGGGCACGATAGAGTCTTTTAAGATGTATCTAGACAGATACATGAATGGGCAGGAAGTAAAGAGATACAGACCCTTAGAAAATAGGTGTCATGTTTAGATAGAGGATCTGGATCGGCGCAGGCTTGGAGGGCCGAAGGGCCTGTTCCTGTGCTGTAATTTTCTTTGTTCTCATTGCAACAAAACGGGTCATCTTTCTTCAGAGTGCTGGAAATTGCGAGGTAAACCCATAGGACTTGTTGGGGTATGCAAAGTTAGTGCAGAGGAAAAGACTCTGACTGAGAGTAAAGCAGACCAGGCTATAGCTTTATCGACAACTGTGAATGTGAAGCCAGATAATAAAACTAAAAGGAGTGCAGAGGTTAAGAATAAAATACCTGAGAGTTATAGTGAATTTTTATCAAAGGGAAGAGTGAGCCCATATCCTGTAGGTGAGGCAGAAAACCTATCATTATCCTCAGGGACACAGGAGCAACCCAAATACTCATGCTAAGGAAAGATACAAGTTTTCCACCAGAGACCGCCTTGAACGCTAAAGTTTTAGTTAATGAAATTGGCAGGGTGTGTATACCCGTACCTTTGTATAAAGTATGCCTAAAGAGTGATTTAATAGCTGTTATAGTAGGTGTTGTCCACAGTTTACCAGTAAAGGGATTTGATCTACTCCTAGGAAATGATTTGTCTGGATCAAAAATATCAGTTTCTCATATAGTTACAGAGGAACCAAGTGAAATTAAGGAAACGGACCACTTACAGGAACAAGTTCTGGGAATATTTCCTGCGTGTGTAGTTACCCGAGCCATGGCTAAACAGGATCCATTGTCAAAGGTAGAAGGGGCACCACAAGTAGATAGCCAAATATCTGAAACCTTATTTGGGGATTTAGATAATCCAAATGAGATGTTTAACAGATTGTCTATCATTGCAGCATGGCAAGCTGATCCAGAGATATACTGAATAGTACAGCTGGCTCTGTCAGAAGCTGAGACGAAAGGAGTTCCAGAAGGCTATTATATGGCAAATGGGGTTTTGAGGAGGAAATGGAGATCGCCTCATACACCTTTTTATATTTTATTTAGAGATACAGCACTGAAACAGGCCCTTCGGCCCACCGAGTCTGTGCCGACCAACAACCACCCATTTATACTAACCCTACAGTAATCCCATATTCCCTATCACCTCCCTACACTAGGGGCAATTTACAACGGCCAATTTACCTATCACCTGCAAGTCTTTGGATGTGGGAGGAAACCGGAGCACCCGGCGAAAACCCACGCAGACACAGGGAGAACTTGCAAACTCCGCACAGGCAGTACCCAGAATTGAACCCGGGTCCCTGGAGCTGTGAGGCTGCGGTGCTAACCACTGCGCCACTGTGCCGCCCTACTGATGAAGACTGGACAGTTGTTTGACAGATAGTGGTACCACCTAAATATCGACCAGGATTATTAAGGTTAGCACACGACATTCCTTTTGCAGGACATAGGGGAATTCAGAAGACCAAATCACACATAAACAAACATTATTACTGGCCAGGTCTTACAAAGGATGTGAGACGATTTTGTAGGGCGTGCCATACCTGTCAAATGGTGGGAAAACTACAATCTACCATAAAACCAGACGATGAAGTATTCGTGTTGTTGCCATCACAGGGAGAACTAGTGAAAGCAGTGGCCCATATAGAGTGATCAAAAGAGTGGGTAAGGTAGATTACTTGACTGACAACCCTGATCGCCAGAAGAAGAACCAGTTGTGTCACATTAATATGCTCAAACCATATTACCGCAGGGAGGAGGATAAACCAGTACAGGTATGTCAGGTAATTGGGACTGTGGAGAAGGAGAAGGATCGTGAGGATAAGGCAGAAGTAGGCCTAGGAAATTCTCAGATTGAACCTCCAACTATCCTATTAGCGAATGCAGACTGGGTAGGAAAATTAAACAATAGGCTTTTACACTTAGAGGCAAAACAGTGTGAAGTCCTAACCAGGGTTTTCACAATGTTTCAAAAAGTTTGTAGGGATAAGACAGGATGTACAACCCTAGCTTCACATGATGTGGGTATAGGGGGAACCATTCCTTTAAAACAACATCTTTGTCTCTTAGGCCCAGACAGACAGGCCCAAGTGGAAGCAGAGGTACAATGCATGCTGAAGGGCAGCTTAGATAAACCTAGTCAGGGCAGCTGGAATTCACAGATGGCCTTGATGTCTAAACCTGGTGGGTCAGCTCAAACTTGCACAGACTCTAAAAAAGTCACTGTGGTAAAGAAGGCAGTCTCCTATCCAAACTCTCATTTAAAGGACTGTAAGGACAGAGTGGGCAACACAATGTGTCTTAATGTCGGAGGGATACTGTCAAATTCCTTTGACACCCCAGAGTAAGAAAAAAAATCAGCTTCTGTTACACCAGATAGTGTTTTCCAGTGTCAATTGATGCCACATAGGTTAAGGGGTACTCGAGAAAATTCTCAGAGAATCGTAAACCCGGTAGTGGTCAGTGCTCCTAGCTGTGCACTTCACCTGGCTGAGGTGATGGACAATAGGGACACTTGGAGGGAAAACACGAAACAATTGGAAGACTATGTTTGGAAATTTAAAAGGGTTAATTGGGACAGCCTTTTGAAAATTTAAAGCCGAAATGTTCTGGTGGAACTTGTTGCTGTAGTCTTAACAATTCAGAAAATTGTATGCCAGTAAATGTGTAAAAAAGGTCAGCATTTTTTCAATCAGTATTTTTTTTACCCATTGTAATGAAACGCATTTCAGGAATTGCGTTTCATTCCGCTAGGGGCGGAGGTGTCATAGTCCTGTAGTTTTTCTTTTTGGGAAGAATGCGATGTGCCTTTAAGGCTGGAAAAGGAGCTGTACTGCTTTAAGAACCAGCAAGCATCAGGAGTTAGAGAAACTGCATTTTGGTTGCCGTTGGATACAACCATATGCAGAGGGAACCAACCAGCTTCAGAGAATGCATCCTGGTTACTCGACAACAGCTGTTCAGGGACGCAGGACTGCATATACATTGTTGCAATTATCTTTTGAACTGGCTTTTTAGTTGAAAACAGACTGTTCTAGCTGAGAACACAGACAGACAGATGGTGTTAGCACCTGAAAGAAGAACTCTCAGCTATTTAAAATGAAGGAAGATAATTTAGTCTGTTTAATTACTATTACCTCTCAAAATTCTAAAAAAAGTGAAGCCAAAACAGAGATTCCTGATAACTTAAGCTGAAGGAAGATAAGTTAGACTTTGACAATCTTTTATTCCTCAAAAACTCTGAAGTCAGATTGATTCTATTGAAAGTGCTTGCAAGTTGTTAATTGTTGAAATCCATCGCAGGAGAAGGAAAGCATCACTTACTGCTGGAATTAAACTACGGACTGTTCTACTGTTGAAGAATCTTTTTTCCCCATCGGAAGGCTGTGAGGACTTCAAGAGCCATTGGACTGTAAATTTGCAAGGACTCTAATTTTTTTCTATTTTAAATGTTATTTATATCTTCATAGTGTTTAAGAATTTAGTTTTTTTAATTAAACAGTTAATTTGTTGATTTAAAGACACCTGGTTTGGTTAGCCTCATTCGGGGATTAATAGATAGTACAATTTGGCTGGGTCTTTCGTTAATTTGGAAAGTTTAAAATTATATGTTAGGCAATCTGTGGAGGGATGGGATTGAATTAACAGTGCGTTTCTCCCACCGCAATCAGAATCGTATATTTTGATTGGAGGCTTTGACTGGAGCGGTCGGCCATAACAACTGTTTCAGCCTCAACGGAGTATTGTGGCCAGTTCTGGGTGCCACACTTAGGAAAGATGTTGTTACGGACAGGTGGTAAGCATTGTGGATAACCTCCATTCCTCACTTTCCAATTGACCACAATTAGACTGGCCTACATGTGACTCTAAACCCACAGAAATGTGGTTACTCTTAAAATGCCCTCTGAAATGGCCGAGCAAGCCATTCAGTTGTACAAAGTTGAAGAGAAGGAATGAAATGGGAAGGACCACTGTAGGCCTGGATGGTTGTAGTCGTGAACTTGCTGATGTTGAAGATTTCTGGTGGTTAAAAATTCAGACTCGAGGCAGTGGTCACTTTAAGTTCTCTGCTGCAGCAATTTGAAGTGTAGAATTAGTAACAAGGCTTCTTGTTTGTGCTGGTCCGGTCTCACAGCTTTTGGCTGAATTGGCTTTCATTGTTTTTTTCCCTCAATCTCCCCTCTCTCTCCAGAGGTCTACCTCTTAAGGTAAAACTTCATAACCTTTAATTTTCTGTTCGGTGACACATAGCCCTGTCCCCTGGTGTGACCACACAATGGACCAGGATATGGAAACCATAGCTGTCTGTTGATGTCTGTTTGGGGATTATTCTGTTCTAATGGTGCGACTCTACACCTATTCATTTTGTTTTGGGCTGTGAGTCAGCTTGTCTCCAGAACCCCTTGTTAGTTCATTCATGTAGATAGGAGTCATCAATATGCAATGGTGCTCCTTTCAATTTGTTCTCCTCAGAGCTATTCAGATACAGTTTTGCTTTTGCAGACAGTTTTGTTGATTTCCAGTACAGGAGGGGTCATGTGACTGCTACTCCATTTTGACTGTGTCCATGTTCTTGTGGTTTAGTTAAACAGTTGACTTTTTATTTTCATAATTCCTTTCATCACGGCTCCTTCCATGCTGAAAATGTGAAGGCATTGGAGAGAGTGCAGTAAAGATTCACGAGAATGGTTCCAGGGATGAGGAACTTCAGTTACATGGATAGATTGGAGAAGTTGGGACTGTTTTCCTTGGAGAAGAGAAAGTTAAGAGGAGATTTGATAGTGGTCTTCAAAATCATGAGGGATCTGGACAGGGTAGCTAAGGAAAAATTGTTCCCATTGGTGGAAGGATCGAGAACAAGAGGGCACAGATTTAAGGTAATTGGCAAAAGAAGCAATGGTGACATGAGGAAAAACTTTTTCAAGCAGTAAGTGGTTGGGATCTGGAATGCACTACCTGAGTGTGTGATGAAGGAATTCAAGAGGGAATTGGATTGTTATCTGAAAAGGTAAATGTGCAGGGCTATGGGGAGAAGGCAGGGGAGTGGCACGAGGTAAATTGCTCTTTCAGAGAACAAGCGCAGGCACGACGGACCAAATAGCCTCCTTCTGTGCTTTAACGATCCTGTGATTCTGGAAAGTAGTAAAAATTCCATTCTGTACTTTGAATATGTTGGGAAATGCAAATCACAAAATCCTGCCCTCCCATCTCATGAGGTTCTGACCATTTATTTTAATGGAGTACAAAACTTGAACTTCTACCCCAAATTACAAAAATTATGTACAATTTAAAGTGTTAGAAAATCTCATCACAGTACTTGAAGGGTTAACCTGATGGGCTCTCACCTGTGTCATATTACTGGAAATAAAGTTGTTGAACATGAAAATATAACTGTTGTTAATGAATATATACTTTTAAAATATGCAGAACTTTTCCTTTTACGTGGCGCCCAAGCAGAAATGACAGTTCATTGATTTTGTCTGTATTTCTGCATAAAAACATATGCCTTCATGAGTCATTTTGTGGTTTAGACTTGAATCTGGTTCCGTAGGAATATATTCATTAATTTTACTGAAGGCATGTTTTATTAACCCAATTATTGCTCTTCATATCTTTAGGGTGACCATTTAACCTTTAATAATTTAGATTGGATGTAGAATTCTCTGGTTACATATTGTGAATTAGAAGGGACTGAAACTTAGTGGATCCAGGTTCCAGCACAAATTCCTCCCTCCTGGAATTTCTAGGCTATTTTATTTCACAATGTTTTATTCATTCTCAAGAAAAAAAGCAATGCTGGAAAGATCTTCAAAGGAGATGGTGTTGGTGGCTTTCCAAGTTTGCAGTGATAGTTTATACAACTGAGTGGTTTGCTCGGCTACCTTTTCTACTTCATTCACAGGATGTGGGCCTCACTGGCAAGGCCAGATTTTATTGCCCATCCGCTCAGCACTCCTAGTTGAAGATGGTTGCAAAGGCTTGTCTTTTGCACTGATGAGCTGGGTCCCACCATCATTGAGGATGGAGATGTATTTGGAGCCTCCTCTTCTGGTTAGTTGTTTAATTGGCCACCACGACTGGATGTGGCAGGACTGTAGAACTTTGATCAGATCTGTTACTTGTGGGATTGCTTAGCTCAGTCTAAAACATGCTGCTTCCACTGTTTAGCATGTATGTAGTCTTGTGTTGTAGCTTCACAAGGATGGCACCTCATTCCTACACTCCTTATTGGACCAGGGTTGGTCCTCTGGTTTGATGATAATGGTAAATTCCAGCCAGTATTTAGTGGTATTTGTTGAGGGATAAATGTTATCTAAGACACTGGGGAAAAATCCTTGCTTTTCTTCAAAATAATGCTGTGGGATCTTAAATGTCCACCTGTGACAGCTGACAGGGCCTTGGTTTAAGATAGCACCTAAGGGGAGGCGGTGGCGTACTGGGATTGTCACTGGACCAGTAACCCAGAGACTCAGGTATTTTTCTGGGGACATGGGTTCAAATCCCACCGCAAGCAGAAGATGGAATTTGAATTCAATTAATAAATCTGGAATTTAAAGCTGGTCTAATGATGGCCATGAAACCATTGTCGATTGTTGTAAAAACCCATCTGGTTCACTAATGTCCTTTAGGGAAGGAAATCTGCTGTCCTTACCTGATCTGGCCTACATGTGACTCCAGATCCACAGCAAGCTGGTTGACTTTTACATGCCCTCGAAATGGCCTAGCAAGCCACTCATTTCAAGGGCAATAGGGATGGGCAATAAATGCTGGCCTGCGACGCCCACATCCTATGAAAGAATTTTTTAAAAAGCACCTCCGATAGTGCAGCACTCCCTCAGCACTACACTAGATTGCCAGCCTAACTTTTGCCCTCAAGTTTCTGGATGCAGAGGCAAGTGTGCCATGGCTAACACGAAGACTTTGGGAAGTCCTGTATGGAAAAATACATTTGTTAATGGTACTCTTAAGTAGCAACAGTAATAGAACAGCACACGTTTTAAAGAACTTAAACAAATATATTTATGCTGGCAATTCATAAATTGTTAGATGAACAATTTCTGTCATTAGTATTTGCGACAGTTAGAAGAGAAAATCAACTGAAAATGAATTTACCTTACAATTTTCCTCATTCTCTCTCTATTGTTACTTATTGTTGTCCTTATCCAGTCTGACCCATATATGACTCCAGTCCTATATCAATGCGGTTGACTCTTAACTGCCCTCTGAATTGGGCTTGCAAGCAACACAATTTTATCACAAAAAAAATATAAAGAATCCATATGGACTGTAATCGTTTAAGAAGTCTGACTTCTCAGGGCAACTAGGGATGAATGATAAGTGCTGGCCTCCATCTACATCCAAGGATGAATTTTTAAAAAGAGGTGGGAAGCTGTGTGTCAGCAGCCCTTCAACGACTGTTGGTAAATCCTAAAGGGATGTAGTCACTTAAAGGTAGACGGCTACATGCATTTTTCAGATTTTACAGATCCTCTTTATATATTAAAATTGCTTATTCTGCCTTTACAAAGGTTTTAATACAGTAGGAATGATTTTGCAGCCCTTAAATAAGCTGTAAATTAATTACGTTTCATCTTTTCCAAAGTCTTTACAGGGCAAAAGAGCAGCTGTCAAGAATCAATGGCAGCCAAAATAAATATTGAAGCAGAAAATGAGATTGTTGGCATTGACTGTTTGCTGACTGGCAAAATGGGGGTGCTGCTGCAGGACATGGGTGCAAGGAGGATTGCCTAGATAGTAACGGTGCAGCATGCCTAGCAGTAGGTACCAGATAGGCTCAACACTGGGAACCATTGCAGAAGAAGGAAGCTGTCAAAGTAAAACTACCCAGAAGTGGCATCTGTCAGCTACATGGTGCAAGTGTTGATGCCACAAAGTAGTTTGTCAACTTGTGGCCTGTTTACTCGGCCCATACCAAGCTCTGAAACAACCTCTTTCACTGATGACCATGCATTCCCATACATCAGCAGGGCACATATCCAAGGCTCAACTTACCATTGAAAATCTTGGCACACTCATATGCTTAAAAGCTTCAGACAGGGAATGTTGAATAGGGGGCCTGAAAATGACATATCCTTGGTGCTATTTAAAAGCAGCCATCACTTCTTAAAGGGGAGGTGTACTTTGGCTGCTGAACACTGGAATCTTACCATGGACACTTCAGACATGCCTGAAACAGCTGGGATCTCCAGATGCTGCACTGGGAGACATGGTTGAGGGATGCCACTGGATGCAATACTTTAGTGGGGCCTAACCAGAGCTTTATAAAGGTTCAGCATAACTTCCCTGCTTTAGTACTCAATGCCTCTATTTATGAAGCCCAAAATCCCATATGCTTTACTAACCACTCTCTCAATATGTCCTGCCACCTTCAAAGATTGATGCACATGAACCCCCACGTCCCTCTGTTCCTGCCCACTCTTTAGAACTGTGCCATAAGTCTATATTGCCTCACCCTATCCCTTCTGTCAAAATGCATCACCTCACACATTTCTGTATTAAATTCCATCTGCCACGTGTCTGCCCATTCTGCTAGCCTATATATGTCCTGTTGTAGGTGATTCATATCATCCTCACTGTTTGTTACTCCTCCAAATTTGGTATCATTGGCAAATTTTGAAATTCTACTCTGTATTCCTAAGATCCAACTCATTTATATATTGCAAAAAAAGCAGTGGTCCCAGCACTGACTCTTGAGTGACACCACTGTCTACCATTCTCCAGTCTGAAAAGCAACCATTTATCATGACTCAGTTTTCTGTCCTTAAGCCAATTTTTTTTATCCAATTAGACATTGACCTTCCTATTCCATGAGCCTCAATTTTGTTAACTATCCTTTTATGTGGTACTTTATCAAACACTTTCTTGAAATCCATATAGACAACATCAATTGCATTCCCTTCCTCAACCTTCTCTGTTACTTCATGAAAAAGTGTAATTTTTTTTTTTGTTCATTCATGGGATGTGGGCGTCACTGGCTATGCCAGCATTTATTGCCCATCCCTAATTGCCCTTGAGAAGGTGATGGTGAGCTGCCTTCTTGAACCGCTGCAGTCCATGTGAGGTAGGTACACCCACAGGAAGGGAGTTCCAGGATTTTGACCCAGCGACAGTGATGGAACGGTGATATAGTTCCAAGTCAAAATGGTGTGTGACTTGGACGGGAACTTGCAGGTGGTGATGTTCCCATGCATCTGCTGCTCTTGTCCATCGAGGTGGTAGAGGTCATGGGTTGGAAGGTGCTGTCTAAGGAGCCTTGGTGCGTTGCTGCAGTGCATCTTGTAGATGGTACACACTGCTGCCACTGTGCGTCGGTGGTGGAGGGAGTGAATGTTTGTGGATGGTGTGCCAATCAAGTGGGCTGCTTTGTTCTGGATGGTGTCAAGCTTCTTGAGTGTTGTTGGAGCGGTACCCATCCAGGCAAGTGGAGAGTATTCCATCACACTCCTGACTTGTGCCTTGTAGATGGTGGACAGGCTTCGGGGAGTCAGGAGGTGAGTTACTCGCCACAGGATTCCTAGCCTCTGACCTGCTCTTGTAGCCATGGTATTTATATGGCTACTCCAGTTCAGTTTCTGGTCCATGGTAGCCCCTAGGATGTTGATAGTGGGAGATTCAGCGATGGTAATGCCATTGAATGTCAAGGGGAGATGGTTAGATTCTCTCTTGTTGGAGATGGTCATTGCCTGGCACTTGTGTGGCGCAAATGTTACTTGCCACTTATCAGCCCAAGCCTGGATACTGTCCAGGTCTTGCTGCATTTCTACACGGACTGCTTCAGTATTTGAGGAGTTGCAAATGGTGCTGAACATTGTGCAATCATCAGTGAACATCCCCACTTCTGACCTTATGATTGAAGGAAGGTCATTGATGAAACAGCTGAAGATGGTTGCGTCTAGGACACTACCCTGAGGGCGGCACAGTGGCGCAGTGGTTAGCACCGCAGCCTCACAGCTCTAGCGACCCGGGTTCAGTTCTGGGTACTGCCTGTGTGGAGTTTGCAAGTTCTCCCTGTGACCGCGTGGGTTTCCGCCGGGTGCTCTGGTTTCCTCCCACAGCCAAAGACTTGCAGGTTGATAGGTAAATTGGCCATTGTAACTTGCCCCTAGTGTAGGTAGGTGGTAGGAGAATGGTGGGGATGTGGTAGGGAATATAGGGTTAATGTAGGATTAGTATAAAATGGGTGGTTGTTGGTCAGCACAGACTCGGTGGGCCGAAGGGCCTGTTTCAGTGCTGTATCTCTAAATAAAATAAAATAAAATAAAATAAAATAAAATAAATAAAACCCCTGCAGTGATGTCCTGGAGCTCAGATGATTGACCTCCAACAACCACAGCCATCTTCCTTTGCGCTAGGTATGACTCCAACCTGCAGAGAGTTTTCCCCCTGATTCCCATTGACTCCAGTTTTGCTCGGGCTCCTTGATGCCATACTCGGTCAAATGCTGCTTTGATGTCAAGGGCAGTCACTCTCACCTCACCTCTTGAATTCAGCTCTTTTGTCCATGTTTGAACCAAGGCTGTAATGAGGTCAGGAGCTGAGTGGCCCTGGCGGATCCCCAACTGAGCATCACTGAGCAGGTTATTGCTAAGCAAGTGCTGCTTGATGGCACTGTTGATGACACCCTCCATCACTTTACTGATGATTGAGAGTAGACTGATGGGGCGGTAATTGGCCGGGTTGGACTTCTCCTGCTTTTTGTGTACAGGACATACCTGGGCAATTTTCCACATTGCTAGGTGGATGCCAGTGTTGTAGCTATACTGGAACAGCTTGGCTAGGGGTGCGGCAAGTTCTGGAACACAGGTCTTCAGTACTATTGCTGGAATATTGTCAGGACCCATAGCCTTTGCAGTATCCAGTGCCTTCAGTCGTTTCTTGATATCAAGCAGAGTGAATCGAATTAGATTAGTCAAGTATAATCTTCCTGTTACAAATCCATGCTGACGATCCTTAATTCACTCAAAACTCTCCAAGTGCCTGTTGATTTTTTCCCTGATTATTGTTTCTAAAACCTTCCCCACCACTTACCTGTCCCGTCGACGTTAAGACTACACTTTGTTGAATAAGGGTATCACATATGCTCCTCTCCAATCCTCTGGCACCTCCCCCATGTCTGGAGAAGATTGGAAGATTATGGCAAGCCCTTCCATTATCTCCACCCCCACTTCATTTAGAAACCTGGGGTACAAGCCATCCGGACCATCCAGAGCGCAGATATCTTGGAGGGTTGTGGGGCTGGAGAAGATTACAGAGATAGAGATAGGGAGCGGTGAGGAATTTGAAAATCAAGACATTGCTTGACCAGGAGCTAATGTAGATCAGCGAGCTCATGGGTGATAGTTAATGGGACTTAGTGTGAGGTAAGACACAGACAGCAGAGTTTTGGATGACCTGCACTTCTTGGAGAGTATAATGTGAGAGACCAACCAGGAGTGCATTGGAATAGTCGATTCTAGAAGTAACGAAGATATGAATGAGAGTATTGTGAATACAATAGGATACAGACATTGTACTCGAGGCCATGTTTGTAACCCATGTCAATCCCAATAAGAAGGCTTAGGCTGAGGCCAGTAGCTGTCTCCAGTTCTCCCATTACTTTACCATATTTTCACAGAGATAAGCTACCCCATAATTGCTTCATGTCCCTTCTATGTTGCATGTCCACATCTTGCCACTGGGAATGGAAGAGTCAATTTAAAAACAACCAATTTCAGTTGAGTGCTTGCGTGAAAAGGTTTCTTGTTCGCTGCTCAAAGACACTTCAAAGGCATCCCAAGTATCTTTCATTTGTCTCTCCATAACCACTACAGAACAGACAAAGGCATTAAAATTGCTGGAAACTACTGGAACCACTAATGCGTCCTGTTTATAAAACCACTTTGAAATTAAACTGCACAATTAATAGGTTTATATTTCAAGAGGGAATCTTATCATCAGGACCTCTCAGCAAAAATAATTAACCAGCTAAATTGAATAAGGATCAACTTTGATTTTAATTTTCTTAATTTTCTTCCCTGTCATTTTGCTTTGTTTTAAATAAATATGTATTATTTTTATTTAAACAGTGAGTGAATCACTGAGAAATGATTTTGAGGAGTTTAAGGACACTATGATATTAAAAAACTGAATTAACATATACACAGCTGATGTACCGTCTGGGTTAATGGTGTTGTGTATTGATGTTCACTTACATCATTGGCACTTGTAATGAAGGCCTTGGCAGATTTTCTGCTCCATTTGACTCTATTCATGTTGACACTGATGTATTCAATTCTCTATTTTTCTTGCCCTCTACCAAAAAAAAAGCAAGATAGTTCTATTGCAAGGCAGGGATATGCCAGCTTCCACACTGGAAGTCAAAGGGTTCTTATGAAAAAAAAGGAACAGTTCATAGAACTATTACACTAAGGCATTTATGTTTTATTTCTTCTCGCAGAGACATGTTTGGCCTCCATGCTCAGTGTGTTTAGCAACCTCCTACAGTGGTGTGATTAAAATCAGGAGCACCCTGTGTAAGGAATTGCAGGCACAGATCTGTTTCCCATCACTACATGGTGCAATATGCTGCAGCATTCCAGTGCGTGGTCCTCAAGTGAGACATTGATTGAGGTTCTTGGCCTCTTTAAACATTTAAAACATTAGTAACACTGCCTCGCCTGTCAGAAAATGCTCCCAAGTTGTATTCCAATTTACAAACTCTTTACAAACAATGGCCAGGATTTTACAAGGCCTCAAGGAATGGGCTGGGAGGCCGGGGGGTGGGGGCGGGTGGGGGGTGGTGGGAGAACGAAAAATTGGGAGGGAGTGGCATATCCGTTGCCTTCTCATTGCCCTGGCATTTTGCCAGCGGTGGGGAAGGTGGCAAACAGCCCTCCTGCCCAGATGCCAATTGAGGCCCTTCAATGGTAGATTAAGGGACTCTTCCCACCGCTGCTAGCGGTTTACCAGTGGCAGGTGGGCAGACTGCCAGGTAAACCCTGGTGGCCTCCCTGTGGGCGTGTTGGGGGCAGGGCCCACCTAATTGGGGAATCTGTGGCTCACAGAGGGACCCGGGCAGCAATGGCCATCCCCGCAGCAACAGCACCCGCCCTCACCAACCAACCACATCGCCCCCACCTCTCGCCAGGGCCTGCCTGACTGGCCCTGGCGACCCTCACTCCACTTACCTTGGTCCAAGGGTAGCCTCCGTGCTGCTTCTCCAAACTGGGAAAATGGGTGCAGTTCTAGCAGTGGCCACCACTCCTGCTGGTACTGCTGAGACTGAAGAGCTGCCAGCCCTCCAATTGGCCAGCAGCTCTTGGAGGCAGAATCCCATCCCTTAAAGGAACAGGAGACTCGACAGCAGTTCATTAGCTGCCTGATAGACATAAAATCCCATCGAGGCTCCCCGAAATGGCCAAGGCGGGGTTACCCCCAGCTTTCCGGCCCCTCGTCGGGGCCACAGCCACTCTGACAAAAGTCCAGCCATTTATGCTGTACGAACATTCTTGTGCAGAAGTCAAGTTCTGATGAAAGGTAACAGACCTGAAACATTGACTCTGTTTCTCTCCACCAATGCTCCCAGGCCTGCTGAGTATTTCCAGCATTTTCTGTTTTTATTTCTGATATTATGGTGCATAGTTTGCTTAAATCTCGATTCCAGAATTCGAACACCCTAGTGTAAAACAGATACCAAAAATATCAATTTACAGGAACAATACTCTGTGCTCCAAGGATGCCTGAACAAAGGCCGACCCAAAATTTAATGCCTAAAACAGAGGCACCACGTGGGGCCCAATGCCTGTTTAAAGACCCTTACAAGAAATTTTAAATTTCTGCAGAAACCCGGCTCCACAGTACTTCCAACAGCAACTGTAGGCGCGATCACCCTGCCCACTCCTTCCACTGTCCTTCCTCCGACCCTGACATAGGAACATCGGAACATAGGAGCAGGAGTAGGCCATTCAGCTCCATTGAGCCTGCTCCTCCATTCAATATGATCATGGCTGATCTTCCACTTCAATGCCTTTTTCCCACACTATCCTCATATCCCTTTAAGTCATTTGTATTTAGAAATCTGTCAATCTCTGCTTTAAACATACTCAATGACTGAGCTTCCGCAGCCCTCTAAGGTACAGAATTCCAAAGATTCACAACCCTCTAAGTAAAGAAATTTCTCCGCATCTCTGTCCTAAGTGGCTTCCACCTCATTTTGAAATTGTGTGCCCTGGTTCTAGACTCCCCAGCCAGGGGAAACATCTTACCTACATCTACCCTGTCGATCTCCTTTAAGTATTTTGTAGGTTTCAATGAGATTACCTCTCATTCTTCAAAACTCTAGACAATACAGGCCCAGTGTCTCCAATCTCTCTTCATTGGACAGTCCCACCATCCTGGGAACAAGTCTGGCGAAACTTCGTTGCACTCCTTCTATGACAATAATATCCTTCCTAAGGTAAGGGGACTAAAACTGCACACAGTACTCCAAATGTAGTCTAACCAAGATTCTATACAATTGAAGCAAGACTTCACTACTCCTGTACTCAAATCCTCTTGCGATAAAGGCTAACATACCATTAGCCTTCCTAATTCATTGCTGCATTGCATGTTAGCTTTCAGTGACTTATTGAGAAGGACACCCAGGTCACTTTGTACATCTACACTTTCTAATCTCCTACCATTTAAGAAATACTCTGCACATCTATTCCTCCTACCAAAGTGGATAACCTCACATTTTTCCACATTATATTCCACCTGCCATGTTCTTGCCCACTCACGAAGTCTGTCCAAATCCCCTTGAAGCCACTTTGCATCTTCCTCACAACATACATTCCCACCTAGTTTTGTGTCATCCGCGAACTTGGATATACTACATTTGATCCCCACATCTAAATCATTGATATATATTGTGAACAGCTGGGGCCCAAGCACTGATCCCTGCGGTAGCCCACTAGTCACAGCCTGCCAATGCGAGAATGACCCGCTTATTCCTATTCTCTGCTTTCTGCCCATTAACTAATCCTTAATCCAATCCAATATATTACCTCCTATCGCATGTGCTTTAATTTTGCTCACCAACCTCCTGTGGAGTACTTTATCAAAAGTCTTCTGAAAATCCAAGTATACCACGTCCACCAACTCCCCTTTATCAATTCTGTTAGTAACATCCTCAAAAAACTCCAACAGGTTCATCAAACATGATTTCCCATTCATAAATCCATGTTGACTATGCCCAATCAGATCATTATTATCCAAGTGTCCATTTATCACATCCTTTAGAATCGATTCTAGCATTTTCCCAATGACTGATATAAGGCAAACAGGTCTGTAATTCCCTGTTTTCTCTCTCCCTCCCTTCTTAAATAGTGGGGTGACATTTGCCACATTCCAATCTGCAGGAACCGCTCCAGAATTTATCAAATATTGGAAGATGATCACCAATGCATCCATTATCTCCAAAGCTACCTCTTTCAACATTCTGGGATGTAGAATATCAGGTCCTGGGGAGTTATCAACCTTCAGCCTCATTGATTTCTCCAATACAACTTTCTTACTAATATTAATTTCCTTCAATTCCTCATTCCCCCTAATCCCCTGGATCTCTAATTCTGGGAGAAGTCTTGTATCTTCCTCAGTGAAGACAGACACAAAGTAATCATTTAGCTTCTCTGCCATTTCTGTATTCCACATTATAAATTCTCTTGATTCTGCCTGTAATGGACCCACCTTTGTCTTAGCCAAACGTTTCTTTTTTAGGTACCTATACAGTCCATTTTTATATTTTTTGCTAGCTTACATTCATATTCTTTTCTCCCTTTCTTTATCAGTTTCTTCGTCCTCCTTTGTTGTATTATAAAATCCTCCCAATCCTCAGGTTTACTACTATTTCTGGCAACTTTATAGGCCTTTTATTTTAATCTTATACAATCCTTAACTTCCTTTGTTAGCCACGGTTGACTTTTGAAGGTTTTGTGCCTGAAGGAATATATAGCTGCTGTAAACTATGCAATATTTCTTTAAAGACTATCCATTGCCTATGCACTGTCAAACCTTTTCATGTATTTTCCCAATCCACCTCAGCCAATTTGCCCCTCTTACCTTCATAATTTCCTTTGTTCAAATTGAACAGATTGAACAACCTCACTTTCAAACATAATGTAAAATTCTATCATATTATAGTCACTCATCCCTAAAGGTTCTTTTACAAGATTTTTAATTAGCCCTTTCTCATTACATAATAGTAGATGTAAAATAGCCTGTTCTCTAGTCAGTTCCTCAACATACTGCTCTAGAAAACAATCCCTAACACACTCCAGAAACTCATCCTCTATATCATTGGTGCTAATTCAGTTTACCCAGTCTATATGCAGATGAAAGTCACCTAAGATTACCCATGCTACATACTTCTCGAATCTCCTGATTAATGCCATGCCCCACACTACCACTACTGTTTGGTGGCCTATAATCAACTCCTACCAATGTTTGCTGCATATTGCTGTTTCTTAGCTCCACCCAAACAGATTCCACATTTTGTTCCCTTACTAATGTACTGACAGTTACTGACAGCTGAGACAGGCAGCCCAATATTGCATAATATTGAACCACCTGAGGTCCCACCTGACTGTTCTGGTGATGCATTTGGATGCTAAAAATTCCATGGCACTATTCAAAGAGCAGCAGGAAGATTTTCTTGTGGCTCAACCAGTATTCCTCCTTCAACACAGACGAACTTATCTCAGTGCTGTTTGTAAGAACTTGCTGGGGTTAATTTTGACTTTGTGAGGTAGTATAATTGGAAGAAAACAAATTGGCTGCCTGTTTCACATCTCGACCGATTTTTAGCTTCCTCACAAAAGATGTGTAAAATGGGCAGCTGACTCACTATCACTCGTTTTACATTATTGCAGAAAGCCAAAATTCCACCTGCAGTGTCCAACACCTTGTATGTGAAGCATTTTGGGATTTTGAGATGTTTTTGAGTCATGATAAGGTCAACAGTCTTAAAATTCTATGGGGGCTCTACCATGTTCCTTCCTCAACTCCCAACGACACTATCCCCAACCACTCCGCCACCCCCCCCCCACCCCCCACCGCCTCCCCACTGCCAAAAATTGTGTCACTTAATGAAGATTGCCTTTGGGATTTCAACTGATCTTCCACCAGAGTTATGAAGTATTCCTGCTGCAATCATTAAGCGTATTGCATTGAAATGCCCCATAACTTTTAGGTATAAGGGAAAGTTTATTTCTCAGCCCATTTGGATCACTTGCTTTTGCCTTTTTGATGTAGTTAACTGTTTTACCTCTTATCTTTGTGTCTTCCACTGTGGGGCTCCCATTCTCCCCTCCTACCAGCTCTACCTCCCTATCTATTGCCTATCTCCACAGGAGCTTTAAAGCTTCCTCCTTATATGGCGTGAGAGGGTCCAGATTGAAAGTTCAAGAACTGGTTGCCAATCATTCTCTGCTGTTATGGGCAGTCGTTTTCTTTGAAATGAACACAAAAAGTGATGAAGGCCTCTTGTTAGTATGAGACGCAGTCAAATCCAGGCATCAGCTTGAAGACTGTAATTGGTGTAATGATTAATGCATGACCCAAGTGAATACATACAATGTGAGACTTCTAATGGGGTGCATGCATGTGAGGCTGTGGGAGAAGGAACACTTCCAGGTGACAGTTGAGGTGATAAAGGACCTCATGTAGTCTCCTGGATATTGATGCTAAACTCTTCAAGCATCTTAGCACCATGTAGACGTTGTTCTAAGCAGCATACATGCTTCCCCATTTGTAGAAGGTGTGGCCGACTCCTTTACCTTTCCTGACCTGGCACTCACTACTCTGTCTCCTCCTTCCACTGAGCCTAAGTAGAACCCTTTGGGACCTCTGTCCTCTGCATCACTTGGTCCAGCTGCACTTCTGCTGCCTTAGAGAACCTGGGGCCTCTATGCTTTTATTCAGCACTAACGGAAATTTCTCAGCTACACAAATTTTCAACTTCTGCTGCTAAACTCGTTTTCAGCATGCCTGGCCCTTTAAACTGCTGCAGGCATGCAACTCCTGTAGCAACAAGCTATTAGCCATGAGCTCCCAATGAATGGCAGTTTCACTCACCTTCAAAATTACAATAAAACTGACCCCACGAACTTCAGCAAGATCAGCACTACAGTGGGTCAGGGGATGAACATTCCACCTTGCTAAACATCCTGAGGAGATCACATCTGTAAAAAAAGCTTGGTTTTGAATGTTGGCAATCTATTCAACTGTGTGGGCATCACAGCTGAAGGTGAACCTGTTGTTACCTGATGTTCACACATGCATTTCTCAATAAGGATAACTGTGTAGCAATCAGAAGCAAGAATACCGGTTCCGTTTTTTCCCTCCCTATCCCTAAGCCAAGATTGCTCATTTTTACTGTTTAAGGGAGAAAATTAAAGCCTAATTCGACAACTCTGCACTCGCAGTGGGAAGCAGAGCTTACAGGAAGAGCACCAGGAAGCACAGCCTGTGATTTTTGCCCAATTACGATTACTGTAAAGGAAAATCACAGGCTATGTAATTGCACCATCCCGTTGTGTTCCCTACAAGAATAGAATAAATCCCACTCCTCTTTTCAGTGAATGTGTTGAATGAGACTTTTATCTCCAGGTGAGTTCCACAAAACTTTCTGAAAATAATTTTTAAAAATTTGTCCACACATGTTTGTCTTTGTTAAAGGATTTGACGTCAATAGTGTTATTAGTGTAATTGACATTTCCCAGTGGCAATCTGGAAAATATGAGTTAACTGGTCGTGTGGGCGTTTTCAAAGTCAATTGGGGTGTTATTTCAGTGTGCACTTAACTATTTCCATATTTAAGGAACAGATGAAAAAATAGGAAAGTAGTGAAACCAATATGTGTGATCTGATTGCACTTTCGCTCTCCATTTAGGCTGAAAGTATTGGAAAGAGATGAAAGTGATCTTCTACTGTTGCCAGCTATACACATCTCAATTAAACAGTGTCAAAAAAATGGAACTGCTAGTTGTTATCTCCACATAGTCAATAAAAGTTTGTTTAATCAGTTTCCAAAAATGTTAGACTACAAAGTTGACATGCCTTTTTTAACAAAAATAAAAGACACATATTCTTTAGCGAGATTTTGGATCTTAAAAGTGTCCCAGATTGTTGAACTCATGGTTAAGATGATAGAAATATCAATCAGTATGTTACGCCAATGTGTTTTATTGAATGAAAATTTTCTTTAATCCACTAACTGGAGATCTGAATTTATATTTTTTTTAGAAGACATTTTTAAAAAGACAAGCTGCCAGCAAAGTCATCCTTTCAGCTTACGATGATCACCTAGTTTGCTACACTGTATCCTACATTGCAAAGGACTGTGAGGAGGGAGGCAAACTGTCTGTGCATTTCCCAGCAAGAACCAAGACCTAGTTTAAAGGAACAACCTGTTCTTTCAGCAAGCAGAGAAATGCTGCTAACTGCTGTGTTTGAATTAGTGAGTGACTGTCATGTGATAAGCTCCTCCCCATCTATGATTTTAAGCTGGTGTTTTCTCTGCAGCAGAGGAGAAGCAACTGGACTCTGACACGTGCAGACCTAAGTGGGGGTTTCTCTCTCTCTCTCCATTCCAGCTTGAAGGCTTTCAAATCGTGCTTGTTGACTGACCACCTTTGTATACTCCAATAATAATCAGAAACCCCACTGGAGGAAATCATCTGCATCGCTGTCTCCAAAGAGACTCACCGAACCAGTCACCTACCTCCTCAAATTAAAACCCTCAGGACCACTGAGTTCGGCTAGAAGGTAGCCAAATCCCAAACTCCACAGACTGTACACCTTTTTTTTATGGACTCTAACTCAACCCATCTACCTTTCCACTCTGTGTAACCTATTTGTGTGTGTGTAAACCTCTAATGTGTGTGTGAGAGTAAAAGTTGGCAAGTTGTTTATTACTTTATTAGTTCAGTTTAGGTACAATAAAATTAACCTCTTTCTTTGTTAACTCAAGAAAACCTGTCCAATTGATTCTTGTTATGATCATAGCAAGGAAGTAATCAAACACCTAGTGAATTGGCCAGTACATACACTTTAAGAAAGAATCAAACCTGTTGTGGTCAAACAAGGAGAGGGAAAAGAGGGAAGCCCTTCGACCTCTCCTCATTTGACCATAACACAGTGAGAGAAATATGATTCCCCAGATCATAGGAGGGTAAGTAAACCATCAATAAAGCTGTTTAATTACAGTAGTCTTGTTGTTAGAATTAGTTTAATACTAGTTGACTATGTCATATACATGCTCACAGCATGAAGCAGCCCAAATCACAAATCACATCCTCTGTCACTGTTACTGCAGTGAACTATCTCTCCTTGGCCTTTTCAATTTCTCTGAAGCCTTTGGCACCATTATCCTCCTGCAATACCTGATCTCCATCATTTAGCTCATTGGGACTGTCCTTGTTGGATTCCATTCTTACTTGTCCATTTGCCTCCAGAGAATCTCCAGCAATGGTTTCTCTTCCCACACCTGCACTGTTACCTCTGGAGTCCCAAGGATCTAACCTTCCTCTTCCCCAGCCACATGCTGCCATTTTGTGATAACATAAGACATGGGGTGTGCTTCCACATGTATGCTGATGACCTCTCCACCACCTGTCACATTCCCCTCTCCACTAACCCTCTTTTCCTTAAAATATATTCATTCTTAAGATTTTGGCATTGCTGGCTAGGATAACATTTATTGCCCATGCCGAATTGCCCTGGTAACATTTTGATCTAGTTGAGTGGATTACTATTCCAGTGAAATAATCACTACGCTACCATACTCTAGTTGTGGCGAAGCTGCGATTTCCTCCAATTAAATATTAAAGAACAAAGAACAAAGAACAGTACAGCACAGGAAGAGGCCATTCGGCCCTCCAAGCCTGTGCCAATCTTGATGCCTGTCTAAACTAAAACCTTCTGCACTTCCAGGGACCGTATCCCTCTATTCCCATCCTATTCATGTATTTGCCAAGATGCCTCTTGAACGTCTCTATGGTACCTGCTTCCACCACCTCCCCCGGCAACAAGTTCCAGGCACTCACCACCCTCTGTGTAAAGAACTTGCCTTGCACATCCCCTCTAAACTTTGCCCCTCTCACCTTAAACCTATGTCCTCTAGTAACTGACTCTTCCACCCTGGGAAAAAGCTTCTGACTATCCACTCTGTCCATGCTGCTTACAACTTTGTAAACCTGTCGCCCCTCCACCTCCGTCATTCCAGTGAAAACAATCCGAGTTTATCCAACCTCTCCTCATAGCTAATGCCCTCCAGATCAGGCAACATCCTGGTAAACCTCTTCTGTACCCTCGCCAAAGCCTACACGTCCTTCTGGTAGTGTGGCGAGCAGAATTGCACGCAATATTCTAAGTGTGGCCTAACTAAAGGTCTGTACTGCTGCAGCATGACTTGCCTATTTTTATACTCTATGCCCCGACCGATGAAGGCAAGCATGCCGTATGCCTTCTTGACTACCTTATCCACCTGTGTTGCCACTTTCAGTGACCTGTGGACCTGTATACCCAGATCTCTCTGCCTGTCAATACTCCTAAGGGTTCTGCCATTTACTGTATACTTCCCACCTGTATTAGATCTTCCAAAATGCATTACCTCACATTTGTCCGGATTAAACTCCGTCTGCCATTTCTCTGCCCAAGTCTCCAACCGATCTATATCCTGCTGTATCCTCTGACAATCCTCATCACAATCCGCAACTCCACCAACCTTTGTGTCGTCCGCAAACTTACTAATCAGACCAGCTACATTTTCCTCCAAATCATTTATATATACTACAAACAGCAAAGGTCCCAGCACTGATCCCTGCGGAACACCACGAGTCACAGCCCTCCATTCAGAAAAGCACCCTTCCACTGCTACCCTCTGTCTTCTACGACTCAGCCAGTTCTGTATCCATCTTGACAGCTCACCTCTGATCCCATGTGACTTCACCTTTTGTACCAGTCTGCCATGAGGGACCTTGTCAAAGGCTTTACTGAAGTCCATTTAGATAACATCCACTGCCCTTCCTTCATCAATCATCTTTATCACTTCCTCAAAAACTCAATCAAATTAGTGAGACACGACCTCCCCTTCACAAAACCATGCTGCCTCTCGCTAATAAGTTTGTTTGTTTCCAAATGGGAGTAAATCCTGTCCCGAAGAATCCTCTCTCATAATTTCCCTACCACTGACGTAAGGCTCACCGGCCTATAATTTCCTGGATTATCCTTGCTACCCTTCTTAAACAAAGGAACAACATTGGCTATTCTTCAGTCCTCTGGGACCTCACCTGTAGCCAATGAGGATGCAAAGATTTCTGTCAAGGCCCCAGCAATTTCTTTCCTTGCCTCCCTCAGTATTCTGGGGTAGATCCCATCAGGCCCTGGGGACTTATCTACCTTAATGCTTTGCAAGACACCCAACACCTCCTCCTTTTTGATAATGAGTTAAAAAAACAAAAGCCGCTACAAACTCCTAACCTTTGCCTCGATTCCCCAACTGTTTCAGGTCGAAGCTGACTCTTCTCAATCTTAGCATCGTATTAAACCCTGAGCAGAGCTTTCAAATCCAGATCCTCCTCATCACCAAGATTCCCTACTTCCTCCTCCATAATATGCCTTTTACATGGCTCAGTCCATCTGCTGTTGAAACTCTCAACCATGCCTTTGTCATCTCCAGGCTCCATTACCTCAACAAATTCCTGGCTGACCTCCTATCCATTACTCTTCATAACCCTCAGCTCATATTCCACACATATTCCCACCTCTATTCTCACTGATCTGCATTGGCTACTGTGTGTGGAAATGTGGGTTCACACTACCCATGTACATCATTGTTTGTAGGATCAGCACACTTAAAATAGCTTTTTGCTGAACAGGAATACTTTGTGAAGTAGGTTCACAGTAAGGATGTGGAATTGAAGGAATGTGTGAAGGCCATTCATCCATGTCTTGAGGATCTGGGATGATGTTGCTCTGGTCACTATGTTTATAGTAATAAAGTGATTGAGGAGCTTACGTGATCCATATAACCATGGTAACAGAATGATTAGGAGAGGTTGAGATAGATTAAGTGCAGCTTCTTGGCCCCATGTTGATGTATATTCAAAGTCACTTTGTGTGTCTTGATGTTTTGTGATTTAGTGGTAGTATGCATGAAATGCAGAAATCAAAGGTAGAATTGGTATAAGAGTTTTGAGTTGTAAGCTGTAGTCACACTGGATTATGGAGTATGATGTATCTGACTTCTTATAGTGAATCATGAACTCAATAAAGAATCATGTAATCATACTCGAATCGTGTGGTTTGATTGCCGTAAATACTCATGTTGGATATTGTAACATGAATTTGTTCAAGACCTGATTCTGTGGTTGTTTCAATCGATTCCCGTGTACTCCGGTATTTAAACTATTGAAACAAAATAAAACAAGAGAACAGTTCCAACACTGTGCATCCACCTTTCCTTCACCCCACCATTAGTGGAAGTGATAACCTGATAGTGTATCATCTGTTATAGCTTACCTTTGCCATTACATGTCAACCCTTCTACATCTTCCCTTTTTCTTAGGCCTTTTAGAGGACTCTCATCGGCAACCAGACAGACTTAAGGGGAGAACCTTCCTGAAAGTCATTTTCTCTGACCCAAGCACTAGGACAGCAATCAGCACCCTATGTGGCGTACATAGTAAATTAGAAGGGTTTCGACTGGGTGATTCATTGAGCACAGGTGAGCAGGAGCAAGTGCAGGCGAAAAGGATAACCTAGGAAACAGTTCATAGTTTACACTGTTTCTCCAGGGTTTCAGTCAAAAATACGGCAGGAGGGAACCCTGCAGAAATTCTACCAAAGTACCCCCTTTTTTTTGACAATTTCCAGTTTCCTGGTCCCAACCGCCTCCTTTTCACTATGGACGTCCAATCGCTCTACACCTCCATCCCCCACCAGGATGGTTTGAGGGCTCTCCGCTTCTTCCTGGAACAGAGGCCCAACCAGTCCCCATCCACCACCACCCTCCTCCGCCTGGCTGAACTTGTTCTCACATTGAACAACTTCTCCTTCAACTCCTCGCACTTCCTTCAAGTAAAAGGTGTCGCTATGGGTACCCGCATGGGTCCTAGTTATGCCTGTCTTTTTGTGGGATATGTCAAGCATTCTTTGTTCCAGTCCTACTCAGGGACCCTCCCCCAACTCTTTTTCCAGTACATTGATGACTGTATCGGTGCCGTTTCCTGCTCCCGCCCCGAACTGGAAAACGTTATCAACTTTGCTTCCAATTTCCACCCTTTTCTCACCTTTACATGGTCCATCTCTGACACTTCCCTTCCCTTCCTCGACTTCTCTGTCTCCATCTCTGGGGATAGGTTGTCTACTAATATCCATTATAAGCCCACCGACTCCCACAGCTACCTCGACTACACTTCTTCACACCCTACCTACTGTAAGGACTCCATTCCATTCTCCCAGTTTCTCCATCTCTGATGCATCTGCTCTGATGATGCTACCTTCCATGACGGTGCTTCTGATATGATCTCCTTTTTCCTCAACCGAGGATTTCCCCCCACTGTGGTTGACAGGGCCCTCAACCATGTCCGGCCCATTTCACGCACCTCTACCCTCACCCCTTCCCCTCCCTCCCAGAACCGTGACAGGGTTCCCCTTGTACTCACTTTCCACCCCACCAGCCTCCATATCCAAAGGATCATCCTCCGCCATTTCCGCCACCTCCAGCGTGATGCCACTACGAGTCGCATCTTCCCCTCCCTTCCCTTGTCAGCATTCCGAAGGGATCATTCCCTCCGCGACACCCTGGTCCACTCCTCCATTACCCCCACCACCTCGTCCCCATCCCATGGCACCTTCCCCTGCAATCGCAGGAGGTGTAATACCTGCCCATTTACCTCCTCTCTCCTCACTATCCCAGGCCCCAAACACTCCTTTCAGGTGAAGCAGCGATTTACTTGTACTTCTTTCAATGCATTATACTGTATTCGCTGCTCACAATGTGGTCTCCTCTACATTGGGGAGACCAAGCGCAGACTGGGTGACATGCTTTGCGGAACACCTCCGCTCAGTCCGCAAGCAGGACCCTGAGCTTCCGGTTGCTTGCCATTTCAACACTCCCCCCTGCTCTCATGCTCACATCTCTGTCCGGGGATTGCTGCAGTGTTCCAGTGAACATCAATGCAAGCTCGAGGAACAGCATCTCATCTACCGATTAGGCACACTACAGCCTACCGGACGGAACATTGAGTTCAATAATTTCAGAGCATGACAGCCCCCAATTTTACTTTCATTTTTAGTTATTTTTTCTTTTTTTCTTTTTTACATTTTTTACAATTTTTTTTTGCATTTATTTCATTTCATCTTAGTTTGTTCAGTTTGCTTACCCACTGTTTTTTTTCATGTTTGCACTTGCTGCTGTTCAATATTCAGTCCATTAACACCTAATCTGTACTAATGCTTTGTCTTTCAACACACCATTAACATATTGTTTGCCTTTGCTCCGTGACCTTTTGGTCAGCTATGTGGTCTGGTCCAATCTACACCTTCTCCTTTGTTATCTCTTGCCCCACCCCCACCTCACTTGCTTTAACCTGTGACTTTTCTAATATTTGTCGGTTCCGAAGAAGGGTCACTGACCCGAACCGTTAACTCTGCTTCTCTTTTCACAGATGCTGCCAGACCTGCTGAGTGGTTCCAGCATTTCTTGTTTTTATTTCAGATTTCCAGCATCCACAGTATTTTGCTTTTATTACCCCCTTTTCTTTTGTAGCGGGCAGTCAACTCGTTTCAGTGCGCGGCCCTTTAAAAAATGTTGTGCACCTGCATATGCGCGGTAACTAAAAAGGGTTGAGTTGCGCGAGCCCTGCGTGGGAATTTTTGCGTTGCCGTGCAGCTTAGGCGGCACATTGAATTCAACCCCAATATCTTGGCATGCAAACTCTGTTTGAAGCAAAGGCTCATAGACAGCATTCTAACATATGCTTTTGTCTGATCCTATAGAAATACTGAAGACGAGACCAATGCCCACTCTATCCCCAACAGCTACAGAAACGTTCATCACTCACTTCAACAGTGGTGAGTACTAGAATAGGTACATTGGAGGTGAAATTGTCAATGTGAATAGTGTAACATGGGCTGACAGTGAAACGGTGACCCATTTTACACTGCACCTGATTTTGTTTTCTATTAACTTTTTCTGTGGGATTGAGAGATATGGCCCATATGGCCATCAATAATATCCTACACTTCAGGGAAACCTGTGATATGTAGTGTATTGTGCTGCTGCCTCCTTTTCATAGGAAGGGAATGCATGAATGAATTAGTCCCAGCAAACAAGGCATCTGTCACTTGTTGATGCATCAGTGCACAGTTAGTTGCAACATTTGGCACACAGCCCCTACTGAAAGGATCCAGTGGCACACCTGACCACACAATCCTTCTTCAACTGATCAAACTGGTGATATATCAGCTGAAGATGTTATGGAAATCAAAGACAGGATAAACCAATCCGCTCATAACAGCTGTGTTTAAGAACTGGTCTTCTCTTTCAAATCATTCAAGAATGTTCAGGAGTCTTGAACTAAGGTTTTATTAATCTAATTAAAATATTATTCTTTCTCAGCACCTTTTGATTCAATCAGAAAAATATTTAAACACATCCATCGCCTCTTCAGCAGGAGATTTTATGAAGCTATCCACCATCTGCCGGAGAATCCATATCACTAGATCGTTGGTCAGCCAACCCCAAGTGACTTATTCAAATGGTTTCAGTAATCTAATGAGCTCCTCCTCTAGTCTTTTTTTTATGGCCATGGGGTATCTTTTGCTCTAATTATCATGAAGCATGTGGAGAACCATCTCTTTACCAGTGCTGGCAGCATACTAAATCCTTCTTCACTGTTTCTTCCTGCATTTTCCCTTTGACCTCTCAAAAGGTTGCCTTTAAAATATACTCACACTGTTTTTAATGATCATAGTTAACTGTTAACTGCTCGACCTCAGTAGCTCAGTACTGTATGAATTATGTCTTCCTTCAGATGAGATTTTTTTTGCTGTATATCTGTGCTCTCGCCTTTATATCCACATTGCCCTCCTTCCCACCTCTATGCCAGCAGGATGGATTGTCCAGGCTCAGCTCAAGACTTCTCCAAGGGTAGCGATTAAACAAAGTTACATTTTGAGACAAAGGACTTTTCTCTGCTAATTTGTGCACATCTCTGAGATGTCAAACCAAAAAATGCTTTATCTTACACTTCTGATGAGGTTAATAATGATGCCAGATGACACAGTCTGGTGTCATTTGATGCTGGAATTTGCCTCATACCATCTAGATGGAGTTTGATGGTCTACTATCAGAGCTACTGAAATTATATGAGATGTGGTACAGAGTAAAAAAAAATGCTTCAACATACTATGTCATAGATGTAGATACTACAGTTATGCTATACCATAGCTGTAAATATGGTCTGTGGTTATATTGTCCATTTGTTGTACTCTTCATAAGGGGGAGGTGCAGAGCATGTGCCTGGTGTGAAGGTCTAATGAATTAGGCACCTTTAAGCAGGTAGACAAAGAACATCAAGATTCTAATCAACTGGCATGTAAGGTGCATGAATGTCGAGAATGAACAAGATTGGCTCGGTGATGGTGCCTACAATTAAATAGACTGCAGCAGCTCACTGTCTAGACACTCATGCTAACACGGGAAGGATGACCATTTGAAGTACCAGAAAGCTGCCAGCATCCAATTCCCAGATAATGCAGTTAGAGAATATGCATTCCACGAGCTACCTCGCTGAATCAGGTAAATAGATCTAAGAACCCAATGTGACGGTAGAACACATTTGCAGATTTGTAAGGCTAAACACAAACTGTGCATTGGTCTTATTAAATTCCTAAGTATCAGCAATCGTATGTAAATTGGTCCCAAGACAATTTCAGAATTTTTCTCACCAGCTTTAGCAAGGCTTTGAAACATGCTTGCTTCTGTTAATTGTTCTCTTTATCAATGATACAAGAAAGTTGAGCACAAAAGATACACAATAAATGGTAGGATACTGAGAAGTGTAAGCAACAGAGGGACCTCGGAGTGCATGTCCACAGATCCCTGAAGTTAGCAAGACAGGTAGATAAGGTGGTTAAGAAGGCATACCAGATGCCCTCCTTTATTAGGCAAGACATAGAATATAAGAGCATGGAGGTTATGCTCGAAATGTAAGCAACACTAGTTAGCCCACAGCTAGAGTACTGTGTACAGTTCTGGTCACCACATTACAAGAATGATGTAATCATACTAGATCCCAAAACGTAGGGCTGAACACATAGTTGCCAATGGTGGAGTGATTAAAATAGGGGATGCTCAAGTGGCCACAGTTAGAGGAATGCAGAGACCTAAGAGGGTTAGAGGGCTGAAGGAGGTTACAGAGATAAGGAGCAGTGAGGTCATGGAGGGATTTGAATAGACATTCCAGAGGGTGTTTCGGAGAGTGTCAGTGGCAGCTGATCTGCTGGCAGAATCCACTGGCTCAGCTTGTTGCTGCCTCACTCTCTTTTGCTGTCTTTTGATCTTCTCCTCCTTCTCTCCTTCATCAAGACAGGAAAAAAGGAATTCCCATTGGGAAACCTATGCTGCACAATTGTCTTCCTATCGATGTGATTGGTTTAAATATGTGTTGATGACCAGAGATTTTCTCACTGCAGCGGTTTGAAGTGCAGCTAAGCAGTTCCCCAAAGCCAAATGAAAATCTGAAAATACACATGTGAAATGGGAAAAAGTTTGCCAGGCAGTAAGCAATTGATGTGAATCACTTCTGGTAAGCAAGTCTGCTCATGATCAGGCTACACATAAGAACATAGGAAGGAGGAACAGGAGTAGGTCAAACCTGCTCTGCCATTCAATAAGATCATAGTTAAACTTCTACCTCAATTCCCCTTTCCAGCCCTATCCCATTATCCCTTGATTTCCTTAGTTCCCGAAATCTATCAATCTCAATCTTGAATATCCTCATCAACTGAGCATTTACAGCCCTCTGGGATAGAGAATTTCAAAGATTCACAGCCTTCTGAGTGAAGAAATTTCTCCTCATCTCAGTCCTAAATGGCTCATCCCTTATCCTGAGACTATTATCCCTTGTTCTAAACTCTCCAGTCGGGACAAACAGCCTCTCAGCATCTACCCTGTCAAGCCCTCAAAGAATTTTATACATTACAATGAGTTCACTTCTCATTCTTCTAAACTCCAGAGCATACAGGCCCATTCTACTCAATCTCTCTTCATAGGACAGCCCTCTCATCCCAGGAATCAAACTCGTGAACCTTTGTTGCACACCCCTTTAAGGCAGGATATGCTTCCTTAGATAAGAAGAGCAAGACTGTACATCTTACTCCAGGTGTGTTCTCACCAAAGCCCTATATAATTGCAGCAAGATTTCCTGACTCTTACACAGAAATTTCATTTCAATAAAGGCTAACATACCCCCATTTGCCCTTCTAATTTCTTGAAATATCTGCATGTTAACTTTCTGGGATTTGTGTACAAGGACATTCTCTGAATATCAACATTAACTAGTCTCTTACCATTTTAAAAATACTCTGTTTTTCCATTCTTCCAACCAAAATGAATAATTTCACATGTTCTCCCCAACATTATACTTAATTTGCCACCTCCTTGCCAATCATTCAAGCGACCTATATCCATTGCAACTTCTTTACATCCTCTTCACAGCTTATTTTCCCATCTCGCATTTTAGAGCAGAATCTTCTCAACTTGGAAGATTCTCGGGCATCGGGACCAATTCCGGGTCCCATTCCTGATAGTGATGGAATTCTGCCTGCCTCTGTGATCTTTTCAGAGGTGGCCAATTATCAGGCAGCCAATTATCAGATCCAATTAAGGATGGTGGGCAGGCTGCGCAAGTGGAAAAGCCAGTCTCAGCCCCTGAGGCTGTAGACAATCGGCAGCCCCACTGGGTGCTGCCGATGCAGGTAGGAGACGGTGAGGGTGCCTCAAGATGAGGTGCTCTCTGAAAGCTTCTGAACTTTTAACAAGCTGTGACCACAGCTGTGGCCCTCTGATCCTGTGGCTCTGCGATGGGGGGTTTTAAAGCAGGCATCGATCACCTCCGGCCTGCCACCGACTGGGTGCCTCCAGGCACCTGCCGTGCTTTGGCCTCAATGGAGGCCCATCCGCTGTCAGGAGGATCTCAGCGGCATCACCAATTTTCCCCAGGTGGACACTTAATTGTAATTAACTGGTTACTCGCTGCTTCCGGGTGGGTAGCTAGTGCTGGTCTGACCCCGCCTCTGGCAAGATCGCTTGGAGGCAGAAATGCGTCGGGGTGCAGCCCCGATACGAGATTTTCTAATTTTGCTCCTGGTCCCGCCTCGAGATCCATCCGCAGGAGCGGGAAGATTCTGCCCATATTGTCGGTAAACTTAGACATATTACACTCAGTCCCCTTATCCAAGTCATTAATATAGACTGTAAGTAAGGCAGAAGCATTTGCAACAATCCTCAGCCAGAAGTGCCAAGTTGATAATCCATCTCAGCCTCCTCCTGAAGTCCACAGCATCACAGATGCCAGACTTCAGCCAATTCGATTCACTCCACATGATATCAAGAAACGACTGAAGGCACTGGATACTGCAAAGGCTATGGGCCCTGACAATATTCCAGCAACTGAAGACCTGTGCTACAGAACTTGCCGCATCCCTAGCCAAGCTGTTCCAGTACAGCTACGACCCTGGCATCTACCCGGCTGTGTGGAAAATTGCCCAGGTATGTCCTGTACACAAAAAGCAGGACAAGTCCAACCCGGCCAATTACCGCCCCATCAGTCTACTCTCAATCATCAGTAAAGTGATGGAAGGTGTCATCAACAGTGCCATCAAGCAGCACTTGCTTAGCAATAACCTGCTCAGTGACACTCAGTTTGGGTTCCGCCAGGGCCACTCAGCTCCAGATCTCATTACAGCCTTGGTTCAAAAATGGACAAAAGAGCTGAACTCAAGAGGTGACGTGAGAGTCACTTCCCTTGACATCAAGGCAGCATTTGACCAAGTATGGCATCAAGGAGTCCTAGAAAAACTAAAGTCGATGGGAATCAGGGGGAAAACTCTCTGCTGGTTGGAGTCATACCTAACACAAAGGAAGATGGTTGTGGTTGTTGGAGGTCGATCATCTAAGCTCCAAGACATCACTGCAGGAGTTCCTCAGGGTAGTGTCCTAGGCTCAATCATCTTCAGCTGCTTCATCAATGACCTTCCTTCAATTATAATGTCAGAAATGGGGATATTCGCTGATGATTGCACAATATTCAGCACTATTCACGATTCCTCAGATACTGAAGCAGTCTGTGTAGAAATACAGCAAGACCTGGACAATATCCAGGCTTGGGCTGATAAGTGGCAAGTAACATTCGCGCCACACAAGTGCCAGGCAATGACCATCTCCAACAAGAGAGAATCTAACCATCTCCCCTTGACATTCAATGGCCTAGGGGCTACCATTGACCAGAAACTGAACTGGAGTAGCCATATAAATACCATGGCTACAAGAGCAGGTCAGAGGCTAGGAATCCTGGGGCGAGTAACTGATCTCCTGACTTCCCAAAGCCTGTCCACCATCTACAAGGCACAAGTCAGGAGTGTGATGGAATACTCTCCACTTGACTGGATGAGTGCAGCCCCAACAACACTCAAGACCCTTGACACCATCCAGGACAAAGCAGCCCGCTTGATTGGAACCCCATCTACAGTCACACCCTCCACCACTGACGTACAGTGGCAGCAGTGTGTACCATCTACAAGATGCACTGCAGCAATGCACCAAGGCTCCTTAGACAGCACCTTCCAAACCCGCGACCTCTACCAACTAGAAGGACAAGAGCAGGAAACGCATGGGAACACCACCACCTGCAAGTTCCCCTCCAAGTCAGGATGGTTTGTGACTTGGAAATCCTGACTTGGAAATATATTGCCCTTCCTTCACTGTCGCTGGGTCAAAATCCTGGAACTCCTTTCCTAACAGCACTGTGGGTGTACCTACCCCAAATGCACTGCAGCGGTTCAAGAAGGCAGCTCACCACCACCTTCTTAAGGGCAATTAGGGATGGGCAATAAAGGCTGGCCTAGCCAGCGACACCCACATTCCATGAACGAGTAAAAAAAAAATCTAAATGCAATAGGAGGGTAATTGCTGAGAACTCCGAGGCATCTAATCTGCTTGTTTGCAATGGTGAAAACTAAGACAAAGAAATCGCACCTTCCCCCAAACACACAGGTCTGAATTGGCTGAGTGACAGGAAAAGAGAGTAGTGGTTAATGGAGGTTTTTCAGGCTGGAGGAGGGTTTGTAGTGAAGCTCCATAGGGATCAGTGTTGGGACCATTGCTCTTCCTGATATATATTAATGACCTAGACCTTGGTGTACAGGACACAATTTCAAAATTTGCGGATGATACAAAACTTGGAAGCATTGTGAACTGTGAGGAGGATAATACAGAATTTCAAAAAGACATAGACAAGTTGGTGGAATGGGCAGACAAGTGGCAGATCAAGTTCAATGCAGAGAAATGTGATGTGGTTCATTTTGGCAGGATGAATATGGACAGACAATATAGAATAAAAAGTACAAATCTAAAGGGAGTGGAGGATCAGAGGGACCTAGGTGGATATGTGCAAAAGTTATTGAAGGTGGCAGGACAGGTTGAGAGAATGGTCAATAAAACAGACAGTATCCTAGGCTTTATTAATAGGGGCATAGAGTAGAAGAGCAAGGAGGTTATGTTGAACTTGTATAAGACACTAGTTCAGCCTCAGCTAGAGTATTGCATCTAGTTCTAGGCACCGCATTCAAGGAAAGACGTGAGGGCATTAGAGACAGTACAGAAAAGATTCACGAGAATAGTTCCAGGGATGAGGAACTTCATTTACAAAGATAGATTGGAGAAGCTGCGACTGTTTTCCTTGGAAAAGAGAAGGCTGAGAGGAGATTTGATAGAGTTATTCAAAATCATGAGGGGTGTGGACAGAGTAGATAGGGAGAAACTATTCCCACTTGTGAAAGATTCAAGAATGAGAGGTCACAGATTCAAGGTAATTGTTAAAAGAAGCAATGGCGACATGAGGAAAAACTGTTTCATGCAGCGAGTGGTTAAGGTCTGGAATGCACTGCCAGAGAGTGTGGTGGAGGCAGGTTCAATCAAGGCATTCAAAAGGAAATTAGTTACCTGAAAAGGAAGAATGTCCGGGGTTATGAGGAGAAGGTGGAGGAATGGCACTCGTGAATTGCTCACTCAGAGAGCTGATGCAGACATGATGGGCCGAATGACCTCCTTCTGTGCTGTAACAATACTGTGATACAATCTGGTGAGCACAGCACATTCACGCCCGAGCAGCTGACAGTGATAGCTGAGGCCACTGAAATTCATGAGACTGTGGGAGGGCCCAGTGATGCTGAGCCTCAGGCTGATGACATGCCTCTGAAGTCAAAGAACAAAGAGCAAAGAACAGTACAGCACAGGAACAGGCCATTCGGCCCTCCAAGCCTGCGCCAATCTTGATGCCTGTCTAAACTAAAACCTTCTGCACTTCCAGGGACCGTATCCCTCTATTCCAATCCTATTCATGTATTTGTCAAGATGCCTCTTAAACGTTGCTATCATACCTGCTTCCACCACCTCGCCCGGCAGCAGCTTCCAGGCACTCACCACCCTCTGTGTAAAGAACTTGCCTCTCACATCCCCTCTAAACTTTGCCTCTCGCACCTTAAACCTATGTCCCCTAGTAACTGACTCTTCCAGCCTGGGAAAAAGCTTCCGACTATCCACTCTGTCCATGCCACTCATAACTTTGTAAACCTCTATCATGTCGCCCCTCCACCTCCGTCGTTCCAGTGAAAACAATCCAAGTTTATCCAACCTCTCCTCATAGGTAATGCCCTCCAGACCAGGCAACATCCTGGTAAACCTCTTCTGTACCCTCTCCAAAGCCTCCACGTCGTTCTGGTAGTGTGGCGACCAGAATTGCACACAATATTCTAAGTGTGGCCTAACTAAGGTTCTGTACAGCTGCAGCATGACTTGCCAATTTTTATACTCTATGCCCCGACCGATGAAGGCAAGCATGCCGTATGCCTTCTTGACTACCTTATCCACCTGCGTTGCCACTTTCAGTGACCTGTGGACCTGTACGCCCATTTCTCTCTGCCTGTCAATACTCCTAAGGGTTCTGCCATTTACTGTATACTTCCCACCTGTATTAGATCTTCCAAAATGCATTACCTCACATTTGTCCGGATTAAACTCCGTCTGCCATTTCTCCGCCCAAGTCTCCAACTGATCTATATCCTGCTGTATCCTCTGACAATCGTCATCACAATCCACAACTCCACCAACCTTTGTGTCGTCCGCAAACTTACTAATCAGACCAGCTACATTTTCATCCAAATCATTTATATATACTACAAACAGCAAAGGTCCCAGCACTGATCCCTGCGGAACACCACTAGTCACAGCCCTCCATTCAGAAAAGCACCCTTCCATTGCTACCCTCTGTCTTCTATGACCGAGCCAGTTCTGTATCCATCTTGCCAGCTCACCTCTGATCCCATGTGACTTCACCTTTTGTACCAGTCTGCCATGAGGGACCTTGTCAAAGGCTTTACTGAAGTCCATATAGACAACATCCACTGCCCTTCCTTCATCAATCATCTTTGTCACTTCCTCAAAAAACTCAATCAAGTTAGTGAGACACGACCTCCCCTTCACAAAACCATGCTAATAAGCAAGGCAGCAGATATTGGTGCTACACTGTGAGGTAAGGGAACATCTGGTGGAGCTTCCAGAGGCCATGCGCACCCTGACACGGACAATAGAGGAGTCCATCCAAATAATGTGTGCCACCATATCTCTGTCATGTGTGTACTTGACTTCCTCCATCTAGAGATTGGCTATCCTAATGGAGCGCCATATCCAGCAGACCATGCAGACCTGCATACCATCGCCAACTCCATGAGCTTCCTGCAGGAATGTCTGGGAAAGGCAGAGATTTCGGGACGGTGGGGTGTGGGTGGTGGTGGGGAGGGTGGGGTGAGGCACTGGGAGCCACCGTCAGGTCCTCACATTCCACAGGTGAGCAGGGAGGTACAGGTGAGCCTTGGAAGGGCAGAGAAGTGGCTGCCCGATGTATCTGGGATCTCCTCTCAGAGTGGGACACCAATGCCTCACTCAGCCATGACGACGGACGAAGCTCCTGCCCTTGTGCAGGAGGCCCTCAATGTGTTGGGGCCTTCCAGTCCGAGGTCATCCAAAGCCACCGGACAGCAAGGTCTGCAGCCTGCCTTCACCTTAGCTGACAGTGCAGTGGGGAGCACTAGGTAGAAGCACACACAAGAGATTTAGGAAGAGAACCAAGCTTCACTTGGAGTTCATAGGTTACCTTTTCTTTGAGTCATGGAGCCTTGACAGTATTTGCCCCACCATTAGATGTCTAATATTACAAGGTTTGATTTCTCCTTCCATTTCTTGGGCATTGCTTGGACTTCAGTAGCACCCTGGCTCCATCAAAGGATGTGATGGGTGGGACCACACTGTGTGAGGTTGAGGCACTCCCCATGCCACAGCGATCAGTCTAGCTGGTACCATGTAAATGGTAAAGTTAATGAAGGAAGTGGTACCAGGGCTGCAGAGTGTTGAAGTTTTATTGGATTACGTACATCTGTCAGTAAAGATCATGTGAATCATGTCTGTATTAACATGTCTCGAGCAGCCCTGAAGGGCTCCACCAGATCTATCTAGGTATCTGAATCATATCTTCAGAAGGCCTATGGCCTGCTTGATGGTCACTCAAGTTGTGCTGTGGCTGGTGTTGAGCCTCTCCTCTGCAGCAGTGCTAGGATTGTTCACAGACGTTAGTAGCCACATCTTCAATGGGTAGCCCTCGTCACCCAGTGTCCATCCTGGAAGGCACATGGGTTGGGGGGTGGGGGGGCTCTGAAAATCTCTGTCACCTGGGACTGCCTTAGTATGTCGGCATTGTGGCAGCTTCCTGGGAACTGTGCACGCACCTGTAGGAAATGCTTGCAGTGGTTGCAAACCAGTTATACATTGAGCGAGTGGAAGCCCTTCCCGTTGATGAAGGCTGCTGCTGCCTGGTCTGTGGGAGGTTTGGTGGCCACATGCATGCAGCCACTGACAGCCCGCACATGGGGGACTCCAGCAAATGGCCCAGAACTCTACAGCTCTCAGTCTGATTGTCTGCGTCAGTAGGAAAATGTGCATATTGGCCTGCCCTCTTGAAGATGGCATTGGTGACCATCTTGTTGCAGCAATGAGCTGCTGACTGGAAGATCCCACACTTATGACCAGTGGATCCCTGTAATGATCCTGAAGTAGAGAAAATCAGTGTCACGGTGATCTTCAGTGCCATTGACATTTTGTCCCATGAGGCCCAGCTCATCCTCCAGCATGGCACACAGCTCTATGACAGCCTACCTGGAGAGTCAGAGTCTTCAGTGACATGGCTACTTCAACATCTGAAGGTAGCTAAGCCTTGGTCTGTAGACCCTCTCTGTGATGGCTAACCTCTGCTCCACACAGGAGGCTGGTTGTGAGCTCCTCTGCGCCCTTCTCCTTATGCCCTGACTGAGGTTGGGGCTCCTGGTGCCCCTCTACTTTCTGCTGCCCCACTGCCTGTGGCTGCAGCGCTCTCCCTCTCTGTTGCTCCTCCTCACTGGAGGATTCGCAATCTGAGTGAATGAGGCCCATAGCATGTAGACTCACTCAGTCTCCAGAGCCTCCTTTCACCCCTTCTTCCACCCACACAAGTGCCAGTTTCAATATTCCATGCTGGCAGTGTGCCCCACAGCTCTGGCACATTTTCCCCTTCTTCCCACTGACTATGCCAATGCCCACACTTTTCCACCCTCCCTGCCAAGGCATGCTAGAACTCATGATGGCTGCCATTTGGAGCCAGAACTGACCTCCTGCCAGCTCACCGCATCCTTAAACGGCAAAGCTCTAAAGGTTTATGTGCACTTCTGGGAAAATCTGAAAACCCTCGTAAAATTCAATTTAGTTGTCTCTTAAACAGGCTTAATTACCTGCCTGCCGCGTGCAAGCGCGAGGCCCTCCCACCATGCTGGCCATTTTCTTCACTCAGAGGCTGGTGAATCTTTGGAATTCTCTGCCCCAGAGGACTGTGGAGGCTCAGTCATTGAGTATATTCAAGACAGAGATCGATGGATATCTAGATATTAACGATATCAAGGGATATTGGGATAATGCGGGACAATGGCATTGAAGTAGAAGGTCAGCCATGATCCAGTTGAATGGCGAAGCAGGCTCGAGGGGCCGAATGGCCTACTCCTTCTCCTATTTCCTATGTTCCTTCACAATATCTGGATCAGACATGAAAACATTGGGTTTCCGTCCTGACATCTTCCGACCCAATATTCCGACCCCTCCCATCTCCCAGCCTGACTCCAATGGGCCGGCAAAATTCAGCCCACACAACCAGGCATTTCAGTTAAATACAAAATGAGAGTAACATTGGTGTAAACAGTTCTGACCCAAAAATATGATCAAGATTTTTCTCACAGAATGTAACTAACTCACCAAAACCAACACGGATTTTCAGCCCATGCTTTCTGCATTGTGCCCAGTCAATATTCCACTTTGTGTGAATGGAGGACTACACAACATGAGGCCATACAACAGTTCTAAAGTATAACCTTAGATGTTTTGGTGTGTAATATGTGGGGGGTTATACCAGTGCTTCCCATGCACCATTAAAATAAAAGCAAAATACTGCGGATGCTGGAAATCTGAAATAAAAACAAGAAATGCTGGAACCACTCAGCAGGTCTGGCAGCATCTGTGAAAAGAGAAGCAGAGTTAACGCTTCGGGTCAGTGACCCTTCTTCGGAACTGACAAATATTAGAAAAGTCACAGGTTATAAGCAAGTGAGGTGGGGGTGGGGCAAGAGATAACAAAGGAGGTCTAGATTGGACCAGGCCACATAGCTGACCAAAAGGTCACGGAGCAAAGGCAAACAATATGTTAATGGTGTGTTGAAAGACAAAGCATTAGTACAGATTAGGTGTGAATACACTGAATATTGAACAGCAGCAAGTGCAAACCTGAAAAAAACAGTGGGTAAGCAAACTGAACAGACTAAGATGAAATGAAATAAATGCAAAAAAAAAAATTGTAAAAAATGTAAAAAAGAATGTAAAAAAAAAGGAAGAAAAAAATGACTAAAAATGAAAGTAAAATGGGGGGCTGTCATGCTCCGAAATTATTGAACTCAATGTTCAGTCCGGCAGGCTGTAGTGTGCCTAATCGGTAAATGAGATGCTGTCCCTCGAGCTTGCATTGATGTTCACTGGAACACTGCAGCAATCCCAGGACAGAGATGTGAGCATGAGAGCAGGGGGGAGTGTTGAAATGGCAAGCAACCGGAAGCTCAGGGTCCTGCTTGCGGACTGAGCGGAGATGTTCCGCAAAACGGTCACCCAGTCTGCGCTTGGTCTCCCCAATGTAGAGGAGACCACACAGTGAGCAGCGAATACAGTATACTACATTGAAAGAAGTACAAGTAAATCGCTGCTTCACCTGAAAGGAGTGTTTGGGGCCTGGGATAGTGAGGAGAGAGGAGGTAAATGGGCAGGTATTACACCTCCTGCGATTGCAGGGGAAGGTGCCATGGGACGGGGACGAGGTGGTGGGGGTAATGGAGGAGTGGACCAGGGTGTCGCGGAGGGAACGATCCCTTCGGAATGCTGACAGGGGAAGGGAGGGGAAGATGCGACTGGTAGTGGTATCACGCTGGAGGTGGCGGAAATGGCGGAGGATGATCCTTTGGATTTGGAGGCTGATGGGGTGAAAAGTGAGGACAAGGGAAACCCTGTCACGGTTCTGGGAGGGAGGGGAAGGGGTGAGGGTAGAGGTGCGGGGAATGGGCCGGACATGGTTGAGGGCCCTGTCAACAACAGTGGGGGGAAATCCTCGGTTGAGGAAAAAGGAGGTCATATCAGAAGCACCGTCATGGAAGGTAGCATCATCAGAGCAGATGCATCGGAGACGGAGAAACTGGGAGAATGGAATAGAGTCCTTACAGGAGGTAGGGTGTGAAGAAGTGTAGTCGAGGTAGCTGTGGGAGTCGGTGGGCTTATAATGGATATTAGTAGACAACCTATCCCCAGAGATGGAGACAGAGAAGTCGAGGAAGGGAAGGGAAGTGTCAGAGATGGACCATGTAAAGGTGAGAGAAGGGTGGAAATTGGAAGCAAAGTTGATAAAGTTTTCCAGTTCGGGGCGGGAGCAGGAAACGGCACCGATACAGTCATCAATGTACCGGAAAAAGAGTTGGGAGAGGGGGCCTGAGTAGGACTGGAACAAAGAATGCTCGACATTCCCCCTCCCCCCCACTCTGTGACCTCCCCACCCTGTCAGACCCCTCCCACCCTGACCTACCTGAGGCCTGGCTCCAGAGACAGTCCTCGGCCTCCGGTACGGTCACCTCCAGCAGCAGTCACGCCTCTGCGATGGCACTGCAGCTGCTGGCCTCTGATTGGCTGGCTGCTTTCCAGAGGCGGGACTTCTGCTGACGGGGTCCTAGATCCTATGGAAGGCTGCTGTCCACGTAAGTGCCTGACTGGCACTAGATTCGGAGGGCCTTCCGGAAAAGAGGCAACGTGGAGATCTCAGTGTCGGTTTCTCTGGACGTTGAGACCCCCACCGCCAGGATTAAATTTCCCCCATTAACTCTAGTTCTCTCTCCATACGTGCCTGCCAGATCTGCTGAGAATTTCCATCACTTTCTGTTTTTATATCCTAATGCTCTATCTATCAGACACCAACCAAAATCTCATCGAAGGAGGATGTTATACTACCTTGCCCAGGGCAAGAGCCCGTTCTTGCAGCACCCTTCAGCCACAATAAATACCAATTTTCTAAAGAGTAGCAACCCTTTAAAAGCTACTACTTGCCCTATTCCTGCCCACTGTCGTCCGTAGTGTACCTTTTACTCACACAAAATAAGCAGGAAGCACGTGATAATTATTTAAGTGAGCTCATCTTGCTGAATTTCCCCTTGCATATCATTCCCCATGCACATGGTGATCCCAGGACTATTTTTCTCAGAATGGAAGAGTTGGCCCTTATACCCCAATTTGAGTCAGAGTATTATAGGAAAAAGGGCAGAACATTGGAACATACAAGATACCTTGTAGCCCTTTCTACTTATCCCAAATTGTACTACACCTCAATCACTCACTAACTCAAATGTGCAGGGGAGAGGGATAAAGAGAAACAAAATAAACAAAGGCTTGGAAGAATGTTACATGTCCCTTTTCAACCTCTATGTAATACATGGCCCAGGGAGGCCTAAAAAAGTGGGGATAAAATTAAAATAAAATAATTTAAAATCAGTGCTCACAAATGAGTTCAGCACTATGTTACATATTTTAAGGAATTTCTGTTTAACATTCGTACTTTTGTGCTCGACAGTAAAGAATGTTTTAACTTTGACATAACCTTTCCTTTTATTAGTCTAATTATTATTCAATCAATGCATTTAATGATTCATTTTTAGTAAATTTCTAATGGCCCACCTGTTTGAACACAAACATATGGACATTTATTCCCAGGAACTCACAATTCCAACAGTGTGTTACATACATCTGTTTGGGGGGAAACAGAACTCCCACTGTTTTATAAAGTGTGTGCAGAGAGCTACATTTCAAGATTCCCTTGTGTGTTACAGGTGCACCTGTTTTTAAAATCAGCAGACCAGTTTGGAAACACTGGTGTAAAACTCAGGAATTATGGAATCCCCAACAACAAAAAAAAGTAATTCATTCCTGTTTCATCTATTATTAGAAGGACAGAAAAGGGCAGCTTGTTAACCTGTTGAGACTGGGTGGGATTTTCAGTCGGCTGTGGGTTGGGAGCAGAGGCGGGTGGGCCCAAAATCTCGCGCCGCTGGCTGTCGTGTCGGGTCAGTGTCACGATTCCAACCCCGAGTCATTTTTAAAGAGGTTGGGTTACGTCGGAATGCCAGAGAGCCAACTGAGACAAATTAAGGGGCCTATTTCCTGTTAGCATGCAGGCTGTGCACATCAAGCCAAAACACGGCAGTGCATCAAGGTGGCCTCATGGTGAGAACACCCCCCACCACCCCCCCACACACCTGCACCCGCCATGGCCACCAGGCCACAGCTGCGGCGACTGGCCGTCCCGCAGAGGGGTTGCCCCTCCATGATCACGACCAGGCCGTGGTGGCCATTTTAATTTTTTTTTAAATCTGACCTTTTCTTCAGAGGGTGCCTCCATTATGAATTGGCACCTCTCACCTCGGTCATTGGGGCTACCTATATGGTCAGTGCTGGAGGGCCTTTCATTGGCCCTCTAACCTCGGGAACATGCCCGACATCCTTAGTTTGACAACGAGCCTGTTCCTTGGCCATTAATTGGCTACACTTTAATAATTGAGGTGGGCATGTCAGGATCATGCTGTGCGGGGTCAGGACCTGGAACTGGTCTTGATCTAATGTTCCCAACCTCGGAATGGAAATCCCGCCCACAGTGTGTAAAAACTGTCAAAATTTAATGGTACATAGCATTTGTATATATTTCTGATGTGATGACAGTCTATGTCTTCACTACAGAGCACAATGGGACCACAATTCTGTTCTGGGCACTGATATAGCTCAGTGTAAGAGCTCCAAAAGAGGGGAGTCAGAAAATTGGACAGAGGTTGGTTCCTCCAGGATTCAAAAGAGGCCCAAAAATTCTAATGGGTGGGAGGTGCATGTCTGGATTTTCCGCCAAACCTTCCCTCTTCAAAAGGTCGTGTGTGGAGGCATTTCTCATACTTTGTTAGGAAATTCTGCCAAGTTCATTTCCCGAGAGCTCATTTGGAATTTTTGCCTGAGCCTTCCAAAGGCCCCAAAATGCAGGATAAAACAATCAGTCCTGGAGATGGTCTGATAACTTCCTTCACAGCGTAGTGCTGCTCTGGTTTTCTGGCCCTCTGTCAGGAAGGGTGCTGCTGAAGTACCCTCATGCGTACCAGAGGCCCAAGCAGCCCCACGCCCCCACTGCCAAGTATTTTAACAAATTCATACACAAAATTTAGTACAGGCTTCATGTATAGCTTGGACCCCTGGGAAAAGTTAATTTTACTTGTTTAGAAAAAAATTTTGATTGGCCTCCTTCGACATGGAGCTCAGGGGTTATGGTTGGGGTCTTGGGGGAAGGACTCCACCCAATGACAAGAGTCAGATTTTCCAGCTGCATAGGGCAAGTGGATGAAGGAGATGCATCGCAGTGGGGATTTTGACTGCCTTGCCATGCAAATCTGGTGACTCCAGTGGTCCAGAGGGATTTAGTGCTTCATTACATCAGCAGATGTGATTCCTGGCGAGATCTTTTGCACCCATGTTATTGTATTTCCTTTGTTTTCTTCCATTAGTGTCACTGACCTGAAACGTTAACTCTGCTTCTCTCTCCACAGATGCTGCCGGACCTGCTGAGTATTTCCAGCATTTCTTGTTTTTATTTCAGATTTCCAGCATCTGCAGTATATTGCTTTTACCTTATATAGCTAACTGGCAAGAACCACTGGGAATTGTCTTCACAAGATCTAAGTTAGTAGATGAATGCAAAGCTTTGTTACAGGCAATGCAATCCCCCCTAATAACATACACTGTAGGTCTGGCACAGATAGTGACTTTACCAGTCATGTTATGAAATTGAATCAATAAATCTGGGAAATTATGGGTCACTATATGAAAAATGACTATGAAAATGATCAGCTCTTGTCAAAACACAGCTAGTTCACGACTGCCAATCAGAAAATGCTCTACCTAGTCTGACCTACATGTGGTTGCAGTCCCAAACTATGTCTTAATGCCCTCTGTGCAATAAGAGGCAGACAATAAATTCTGCCTTGCTGGCATTACCCACATCCCAAGAGCAACGTTCCCTCTAATGTATTTTGGAGTGTGTGGGTGATTTATTTAACTGAGCGGCCCCTTTAAAAAAAATTTTGCAGCTGCGCACACACAGTAACTTAAAGGCCTGCGTGGGAACTTTTGGGTTGCTGGGTAGGTTACAGGGAACATTGCCCAAGAACTAGCTATTTAAAAAAAGCAAAGACTGGATCCTGGGTATTCAGCCAACCCATGGGTAATTAGATTTTTAGCAACAAGGACTACCTATATCTTTATTGAATTATATCCTTTTCATATTGCAATATGCAACTCTTTCAAAGAAAAAGTATAAAACTCTTGTGCAGAGCCAATGGCTCCCAGAGCCCTGGGGGACCCAGCAATATTGTATAACTGCTATGCCTCCCTCTTGCCATTGCTGGTTTTTGCTGAAGCAGATGTATTTATCTGCTGGACACATTTAAACACATTGGACCCACTGATGCTGACAAACTCATTGGATAGAGCTAGAAGGCAGTTGTTACGGTCAAGTGAGGAGGGGTTGAAGGGCTTCCCTCTTTTCCCTCTCTTTGTTTGACCACAACAGGTTTAATTCTTTCTTAAAGTGAATGTACTGGCCAATTCAGTAGGTGTTTGATTACTTACTTGCAATGATCATAACAAGAACTAATCGTACAGGTTTTCTTGAGTTCAACAAAGAAAGAGGTTAACTTTGTTGTACCTAAACCGAACTAATGAAAATAATAAACTACTTGCCAACTTTCACTCACACACACACACATGCAAATAGGTTACAGAGTGCGGAAAGGTAGATTGGTTGAGTTAGAGTCCATAGAAAAATGGGGCATACAGTCTGTGGCATTTGGTGATTTAGCTGGCTTCTAGCTGAATTCAGTGGTCCTGAGGCTTTTAGTTTGAAGAGATAGATGACTAGTTCGGTGGGTCTCTTGGAGACAGCGATGCAGATGATTTCCTCCAACTGGGTTTCTGATTGTAACCAGATTATGCAAAAATGGTAAGTCAACAGGCAGAGTTTGAAGTTTGTAAGCTGAAATGGAGAGAGAGAGTGGGGGGACCCACACTTAGGTCTGCATGTGTCAGAGTCCAGTTGCTTCTCCTTTGCTGCAGAGAAAACACTAGCTTTAAACCATAAATGGGGAGGGGCTTGTCACATGACAGTCACTCAGTGATTCAAATATACCATTTAGAGCACATACAATTAGAGCACATGGGATTGGGGGTAATATACTGGCATGGATTGAGAATTGGTTAACTGCCAGAAAACAGAGTAGGAATAAATAGGTCATTCTCAGGTTGGCAGTCTGTGACTAGTGGGGTACCGCAAGGATAAGTGCATGGGCCACAGCTATTCACAACTTATATCAATGATTTGGATGTGGGGACCAAATGTAATATTTCCAAGTTTGCTGATGACCCAAAACTAGGTGGGAATGTGAGTTGTGAGGAGGATGCAAAGAGGCTTCAAGGGGACAGGCTAAACAGGGCAGATGGAATACAGTGTGGAAAATTTTGAAGTTATCTACTTTGGTAGAAAAACAGAAATGCAGAATAATTCTTAAATGGTGAGAGATTGGGAAGTGTTGATGTCCAAAGCGATCTGGGTGTCCTTGTTTATAAGTCACTGAAAGCTAAATTGCAGGTGCAGCAATCAATTAGGAAGGCAAATGGTATGTTGGCCTTTATTGCAAGAGGATTTGAGTACAGGAGTAAAGAAGTCTCGCTGCAATTGTATAGAGCCTTGCTGAGACTGCACGTGGAGTATTGTGTACAGTTTATCCTAAGGAAGGATATACTTGCTATAGAGGGAGTGCAATGAAGGTTCACCAGACTGATCCCTGGGATGGTGGGATTGTCCTATGAAGAGACATTGAGGAGACTGGGCCTGTATTCTCTAGAGTTTAGAAGAATGAGAGGTGAACTCATTGAAAGATACAAAATTCTTACAGGGCTCGACAGGGTTAATATAGAAAAGATGTTTCCCCTGGCTGGCTGGTCTAGAACCAGGGGACACAGTCTCAGAATAAGAGGTAGACCATTTAGGACAGAGATGAGGTGGAATTTCTTCACTCAGAGGGTGGTGAATCTGTGGAATTCTCTACCCAAGATGACTATGGAGCCTCAGTCATTGAGTATGTTCAAGACAGAGATCGATAGATTTCTAGATATTAAAGGTATCAAGGGATATGGGGATAGTGCGGGAAAATGGCACTGAGGTAGAAGATCAGCCATGGTCTAATTGAATGGCGGAGCAAGCTTGAAGGGCCGAATGGCCTACTCTTATTCCTATTTTCTATGTTCTTATGTATCGGCATTGTGAAACCCAGATGTGATGACCTGAATGCTGAGCATAATGTCCCCAACAAAACATAACTTTCTTCTTGATTAGCCAAAGATAGTGGTTTGATGCAACCAAATGGCTTGCTCGGTCACCTCAGGGGCAACCATGTTGGTGTGGAACTGGAATCACATATAAGCCAGCTAAACTGGAGTCACATATAAGCCAGAGTAAGTCAGATTTATTTTTAACTGAATTGAAATTCTCAACTACAATGGTGGATTTGAACTCACAGGGCTGGATTTTCTTGGGTAGGTCGCGATCCTGACATCAGGATGTATTCCAGGTCAGAAACCTGGAAGTGGCCATGGCAGGACAACAGGCATGATCATCCCAGAGTTAGCCAATTAAGAAGCCAGCTCTGGAAAGCCCTGTCCAATGAGATTCCAGCATCGGGAGGTCCAACCAGCATAGCCTATGGGTAGGGCCACCATCCGCCTTCGCAGTGTGGGTGATGCCTGGCCATCAGCAGGAACAGCAGCAGATTATAAAGACGCCTTCAGTGGGAGGGAAGCGGCTACCATTGCAGCAGGATAAGCATTAGCGGTAAAATCAGTATCCATGAGGTGGCTGTAGGGATATGCCTGCTTCTTGAGGATAAATCCCCTCTGTGAATTACTGCCAGAAAATAAATTTATTCCCTCAATTGAATAGCAGCTCAGCCCTCCCATTGCGAAGCCGACTCCGATTGGTGGGCTCCTGACACAGCTCGGGGGAGTCTGTGCCCCATCAGGAAAATGTCTTGTGGCCTGGAAAATTGAAAATAAGTATCTCATTACCATCTTTAATTGGATTCCCGCCATTGCTGGGCAAGTTGCCATTGAACCCGCTATTCCGCCTCCGGAAAAAGCGCTCGGACGTGTCGGGACCTAACCCAAAGTATATCTTTCCAAATTTCCTTGCACGTCTGCCTCCAAAGCGACCTCCTCAGGCCTGGGAAAATTCAGCTCCTCATTGTCTGGAATATTAGTCCACACCTCTGCATTACTACTCTAATAACATAATTATTATATTAATATACCCATATATATATTATACCCTCATCTCAATCCCTCTGTCCCATCTCCACTTCAAGAAGTAGGTTCTCATCATTACAGTTGGTTCTGCCATTATCAGTGGGGATAGGACTGGTGTGCTTTAGCTGTGATGCTATTAAAGCTGAATAGAGGCATTTCTTAATCACATCATTGAACATCCCTGCAATTAAAGTGGGAAAATTTCGCATGCAGTATAATTAAGGACAATATCATCACCTTCAACCTGTGTAACTTATTGAAACCATAGATTTATTTTTAATTAGATGTATATATCTACCTTATGAGGGCATTTTTTCCCTACAATGTAATGGTGGCAAAAAGCAGAACATAAACATGTAATGCTACAGAGATGTGAGGCACTAAATTCCCAATTCACAAGTGGAGAGGGACAATGAGAAGGCCAAGAACACCCCTTAGAGGTGTGAGAGAAAGGGGAAATGAAAAATGAGGGGGTGAGGGAGGAAATTATTCCAACCTCCTAGTGGCTAGCTCAGGGCTACATGAAAGAAGTCTGTTATCCACTATACAAAGGACCAGGCTAGACTGCTGCTATCTAACCTGGGAAGCCCCAAAGTTTAAAAAATATCAGCATATATTTTCGGGTAAATTTAAGGATTTAGCGATCCCAGTGCAGATCCCGGGGCAGACATTGGATTTTGGCATAAAAACAGAAAGTGCTGGAAAAACTCAGCAGGTCTGGCAGCATCTGTGGAGAGAGAAGCAGAGTTAACGTTTCAGGTCAGAACTCATTGGATTTTGGCTGTGGAGATTAGTGCACCAGTACTGCAACCTAAAAAAATTACTGTTCTTTAGTTAATAGGCAGAAATTTGAGCAGAGCACAAATCCAGTGCTCCACCTGGAATGGTAAACTGAAAAATGTATTCTTCTGTAATTTATATTCCTCAATCACTTCTAACCTCAAGAAACCGACCAAAACCAAAGTTTCCTGCTGAATTGACTGGCATTATCTTCCCTGGGTAGTCTTTTCTATGTGTTCACCACCCTCCCTGCTCAGCTTCCTTTTCTGAGTTTGCATCGCTACCCCTTGGTTACTGATGTTTATGATTACATCAAATAATTTATTAGAGTTTATAAATCTATGATCCCTTAGAATCTTGAAACTGTTGATAAGAGCATTCCTTTCTACAATGCAAACATTCCTAGCCTTTTAGTCTCTCCACTAGTTGATGTGCACCACTCTCATCACTGAGTCAAGAACTTATTGGTTCAATATTCATTTCAAGACTTGTGCATATCACCTAGACAGGAGAGCACCATCTGGCTCTAGAAAAAAACAGTGAGTCACTGCTGGCTCACACACATCCGCTTTACCAGTCCCCTTCCAGGACCTACCCATGAGTCCATTCAGCGTTGGAGCCAGCGGAATGTCCTAAGTCCATGACCGATCAGCTGCCCGATTGCCGTCCGCAGCTTGCTGTTTTATTTCAAATGTGGCCCAATGCCCAATTTGGCTACGGCCTCTTGCCGCCATTTTCGGGCGTGCATCCTGATCGTGCCATCCATTTCACATCGGAAATCATCATGAGTTAAGTTTCTCTGCCTTTGTCTTTTGTGTGAGATGTTAACCCAAGGCCCCATCCATCATATAGGCGCCTGTAAAAGATCCCATGGCACTATTTGAATAAGAGCATTGAGTTGTCCTGGCTGACATTCTCCCCTTGAACAACATTACCAAACATTAATGTTTTGTTTATTTATTCAGTTACTGTGTGTGGACAGAAATTAGCTGCCAGATTTAACTACTCAGCAGCAATGAATAGGATTGGGAAGTCGAGGATTTGAAAAGTCTTGCATAAATACAAATTATTTTCTTTTTCAGATAGTTAATTTTCAGTATTAGTTGAGTTGCCCTCATCTGTACTCGCTCTAATACCATAATATCCCAACAGTAGTATGCTGACCAGAATTACACTGTATATGGTATTCCAAATGGACCCAACAAGTACACAAGCTCACTATTAACCACTGGAATTTATGCTTTATTGCAATGCATTACAAAACCTATGAATGCATTTGCTTCATTATTGCTGTTGCAAACTGCACTAAAAATAAATGAGCCATCATCAGTAACCAGAGATCTCCAGTGCTGTATTCAGTAGTCTACCAATATTTATCATGTATTCCCTCTGCTACTCCATCTCCTCGGTCTCGGTATCTTGTATTTGGCCACATTAAACAAAATCTGCCAATAGTTAGATTCTTTTGGATTCCTGTTTATTTGCTCTGCTTGTTCCTTATTATTTATAACCTAACTCTGCCCGCAGTTTTATATCTTTTTTGCACGGCTCTCTGTGGTAAGCCCTTTGTTTGATCTATGGTCTATTCACTGATCATAGCTCGGCTGCAGTAGATGCACTATAATTAGCATGTGTCCCAGGTTATGGAGGGAAAATCAACTAGGGTTCCTACTCATTGCTTACATCCAGTGACCCCTTCTGTAGAAACAGGGCTTGGTTGTAATACCCAACTGCCACATTCAAACGGCTGGTGACATTAACTGTTTTGGTTCATGAATAGACAAGGCACTAGAGGTTTTCTGGTGTCCATGGAATCATATTCCATTGGAGTCAGCCCTTTCTGGTGAGAAAAGTGGAAAACTGGAACAAATGTTAGGGAATTAACAACACACTGCAACTGGATGTAGAAGGATATAAGTTCAGTTCTCTGCCCTATCGTCTTTTTAATCTCAGCCACATCAGTGTATTAGATACTAATGCAAGGTTAAGTACCTAAGGGACAACGGTATCCTAAAATAAATTATACTCCAGCTTCTCTCATTACCTCCTAACAGTCATCTTAGAGAAGCATTGTGGAGGCCAGTGAGAGTCAACTAAATGCTGCATAACTTGGTGACACAAAGAAAGAAAACTGCTAGATAGAGTGGGTAGAGAATACAAAAATAATATTTTTGCATCCCCAGCATTTGAATCATATCTTAATAATTTAATATTAGCGTCACAACAGAATTCAATGCTGTGCGATCCTGGGAGTTACCATTGACCAGAAACTGAACTGGACCAGCCACATAAATGCTGTGGCTACAAGAGCAGGTCAGAGGCTGGGAATTCTGCAGTGAGTAACTCACCTCTGGACTCCCCAATGTCTGTCCACCATCTACAAGGCACAAGTCAGGAGTGTGATGAAATACTCCACTTGCCTGGATGGGTGCTGCCCCAACAACACTCAAGAAGCTTGACACCACCCAGGACAAAGCAACCCACTTTATTGGCACTCCATCCAGCATCTTCAACATTCACTCCCTCCACCACCGATGCACAGTGACAGTAGTGTGTACCATAAATAAGATGCACTGCAGCAACTCACCAAGGCTCCTTCGACAGCATCTTCTAAACCCGTGACCTCTACCACCTAGAAGGACAAGGGCAGCAAATGCATGGGAACACCACCACCTGCAAGTTCCCCTCCATACCACATACCATCCTGACTTGAAACTACATTGCCGTTCCTTTACTGTCACTGGTTCAAAATCCTAGAACTCCCTTCCTAACAGCACTGTGGGTGTACCTACACCCCAAGGACTGCAGCAATTCAAGAAGGCAGTTCATCACCACCTTCTCAAGGACAATTAGGGATGGGCAATAAATGCTGGCCTAGCCAGCATCATCCTCAGCCCACGAACCAATATAAAAAAAAGCGCCTTCTGCAGCCTCCTGTCCCCAGACAAACCCAACAGTATCCTCCAAATCAGCTAGATGCGGCTTTTTATTTCTGTGATTAAAAGGATCTGTGTCTTCCAGTAGGGGAAACACATATGTGTGTGTGTATATGTACACACACACAGAGGAAGCATTTGTTTTACTGCTGTCAAGTCCAGATAAACACATACCTGGATGCAAGCATAATTCAAATCCAAGTGTAAAACTCAATGTAGAATTCTGATTCACCACCATTATACAGAATTCCCCAGTCAGCCGTCAATTGCCTTCAAGTTTTTGGCAAACTAGATGTGCGTTTATTAGGTTCAACTGCAAATGGTTGCTGGCCTGGGCACATGAAACCTGGTTCCTTTGAAAAAGTCCAGGACACGGAATGTGTTAAACATATGGATTAGAAATGTGTGCATTTTGAATATTACAACTCTGTTACATTCAATAATACTTAACGTCATTGTTATATTGGAGATTGTTTTTAAATATACTAATTAGTTGGATCTAAAATATGAAGGAACATTAACAGAATTTTGGTTTTAATTGTCTGAAATATTACTTCTTACAGAAGCTTTGAAAAAAAAATAAAATATGTGGTGCCACAAAAAAAATCCCTGCTGTTTTCAGCCTGGGTTTGATTAATGATTTTCTGCTTAATAAAAGGTTCACAAACCATCTGTTTTTTTCTCCCTAATGCCTTGCCCAAAGGTTTTTTCTTCCCCACTTTAGGCTCTGGGCCAGCCGACATTCTGCTTCCTTCATCCATGTAAACAAAACCCCTTGTTTTTAATCTTCTAGTGCCATTTCATACTCACCGTAATGCATATTCATTGCTAGTACACATTTTCATCGACTACATTTAATCCCTTCTACCACCAGCAATTACTGCAGAATGCTATTTGTAATGCAGGAGGCCAGCATTCCCTTCTATAACAGCTGGGTTGCAGATGGGACCTGCAATCATTGTGCAAAATAAAAATTTACAAGATGCCAGTGGAATTTATTTCGTTTTTTTTATGGAGTCAAGGAGGAACCTTTCTGTTAGCTGCTTTCTATGGAGTTAGTTCTTCTCAGGCACAGACAGGCTTTGACATTTAATCAGAGGGGTCAGATAGACCTGAAGTAACACAAAGGGGGAAATCATGCACTGCCACGGTCAATTTACTGAAATGTGATTGCCTGAGAAGTGCAAGTTATTGGAAAACAGAGAACCCATCAGGAAACAGGCACACAAAAAAAATTAACGGAAGTGTTACGCAATAGTCATAATCAATTGGAATGTGTGCTTTGTTGGTTAATAATGCCCCTTCAGAGTTAGATTTGGGCGTTATTCTTGTTGCCATAACAACACTAATCCTAAAGAGTATTATTCAATGATAATGCATTCCTTCTTTGTCAACGATACTTAATAATAATTATTAGACTTGACAGTTTTCTTTTCTTTTAAATTCAGCATTAAATATTTGTAAATATCATCCTTAGCTTAAAAACAGTTAATAATCCAATGGTTATGCAGGTCGGGTAATTATTTGTTATCATCTACTCACTACTAAAAGGTCTACTTTGCTTTTTCTGATGTAGCTTTTAGTCTTGCTATTGTCTTGTAATGTGGCTCTTCACCTTGATTTCTCAACTTTAACAAACATATTTAGTGCCAGTTACTTTTAACCACTTGTGTTATTATTTATTCCTCTTTATCTTCCTTTCTCTGCCCTGATCACACACCGTCCCGTGGCTGAGAGTGGACTGCTGACATTCTCCTAGCCTCCTGTAACTTGTTCCTGGGCTTTCTCTCTCTCCTTATAGGGAAACATCACTTTTGCTTGGTGCCAACACCCACTGAGAAATCAGGTAATTACCCATGTAGGGAATAAAAGGAACAAAGCCACATTTTACCATTCTGTGCAAAATTATCTCCTCCTCTGCCGAAGCAGGTAATTTATGCTAGTTTAGAATTCCAGAAAGAGCAGCAAGCTAAGGTATCTTGTCCAAGTGGTCTGTGAGCCCAAACCATGTCAACAGGCTATTCAATCATGGGTAGAGCGGCACAGCCAAACCCAATCCTGTCTTTATTTGACATCCATTCAAGCATGTGCATATGCATCCCCAATGATCAGGAGCAACAACCTGTCTCAAGTCCAATCGCTCTAATCCAGGAATACTGGTGGCAATTGTAATACCCCCACTATCGCTTAGTCAGAGATCATCAAATGTATTTAATGCAAACTTATTTAATTCAAACAAGAGCTTATATTGTTTTGCTTACATATTGATTCTTCAGTGCAATAAAAGTCTATACCTTTTAATCAACAATAAAGTTTGAATTTCAAAGCAAAATTGAAGAATGATCTGGAATATCAGTTACTGTGACACAAGCTGAACAACTATAAAGAACCAAACAAGTACATTCTTTGTCAGTTTTCTGCCCTCCTCTTCTTAAGGCATTGACTCATCCTGAGGTACAGATTCCCAGATACATAAAGCTCATTGGCACCTGACCAACAGGGTGGGTGTATTAGGATTTAACAATGCTCTGACAGCCAATGCAGCACTGGCATTATTTAAACAGCGAACTGGCAGAGCTTTTAACACAACTCAAAAAGCAAACAGAATTTTCCTTACCAATACCTTTACTCTTATTTTCTATTCTTTATTTTTTTCTCCCCATAGTTCCCACATACTTCTCTTCATTCACATTGACAATCCTCATAAAGAATAAGTTTTCAGCTGGGCAGACACACAAACAAGCCATTGAATTAAAGAAGATAGCAAACATACTCCATCATAAACGTACATGTATCATTGAATTAAGCAAACAAAAATGTTGTAGGATTGATCCCTGAGTTAAATAATCTCAGCAGGGCAGCAATTTGGTGTTCACTACTGTCTCTGTTGCCCAAAGCTAAGGAGAGGGAAAATAACCCATGAATCCCACTCCAGATCACAATCCAATGACCCCGTTAGAAAATCTCTGTAGGTGGACATCAGGTAAAGGTACGGACTGGCTCAGTTGCCTCATCTTCTGTGATTAAATAAAGTGTTCACAAATGAAGAATGCCATTGGGGTGAAGGGCCAAAGGGTTGCTGGTGCAATATAATTATTCTTAACTGAAAGTCAGCATCTTCAGGAGAGGAAGAAAGGAAATGATAAAGTACTAAAAGAAATAATAATGATATAACCATTTCTATTGGTTGTTTTACCAGAACACAGAAATCCCATTAGTGAGCAATGAAATAAATGTATTAGGATTTTGTAGTAAACTCCCCTTTGGGAACTGTATAACTGGTTTACCAGGTGGGTGTTGAAGCACAGTTCTGGTCTTAAACACCATCCATTGGAACTGTGAAGAATTTATCCAGGGTGTGACCACTTTATGAACAAAACAACTGGCTAAAATGTGCAGTTCTAAGTAATAAAGAAACCATGAGAGAGAAAAAAGCAATTACAGATCAGTTTTACAGGAACTTAAAATAACATGCAAAGAAAATCCCAATTGAGAAGGAAATGCTGCAGAATTGAGTATTATCACAGACAAAAAATTTGCACTTTTCATGGAGAAAATATACTTAATACTACTATGTAGCTGTATGGAGTGATGGATTTGGAATGTGAATTTCTTGACAGCAATTTTAAAGAGTTCTACATTGTAGATGTGGCTATATGGTACAGCTGGCAGAGACTAATCTCACCACTAAAGTTCAAATCTCATTTGAGGCAATAGTGATGAGAATGATATCTAATTTTCTCTTTACATCTCTCCTCACAGTGGCACTATTGAGAAGGTGCAACACACACATGAATTGTGAGGGTCCTTGTGGCTGATTGTTAGAAGCCAGCAGGTTGGCCAGTAATCTGACTCCATGCTGGGACTGAGATGTCAGTTTCAAACCAACTGCTCGTTTTCACAGCAGGAGCTCGAATGTTATATGAATGCAAACCCCCTTGAGAGGTGAGTTTTCTTGCCTCGGTACTTCTGGAGTACAATTTAATAGTGTGTACACCCCAGATAACTTAAGAGTACTACCCATAGCAGAGGTGCACTGCAAATCACCGGTGAAAAGGAGTCAGTAACTGGAGTTGAAATTCTTCATAGCTTCAGGCTGATCAGATATGTGTTGAATTTTCAGTGTTAGATCCTTGTATTGCTTTTCACTTTGTAGAATCTACAGGTCCTCACAGTAACAGTTAATGTCCATTCAACTAACTTTTCATCATGGGAAAGTGCCTCAGACTGCTTTGTGCATAAGCCACCACAAAGCATAATTGAATGTGTTTTTGTGGAATCATACACCCACTCTACAAATATTCCCAAGCTAATTGATATGTAGGTAGACCAGTGACTTGCAAGATAGTCCACTTTGACTGTAACTGAAAGGCTCGACAAATGACAGTGAGGGACATGGAGTTGTTTTCCTGGCACGCCAAGGATGGAAATTTTTGGGCAACTTAAAGGTGCCCTATACTGATATTGGCTGCCACCACACTTGGCCAGGTTGTGCCAAGTGCTGTCACAAGATATAGCTTATAAATCTGTTTATTCACCCCATACACATTAATGAGTTTTTAAAAAATAATTAATTAAAGTGAGACTGAGTGGCACAGTGTGTTAAAACACCTCTGAGACTTGGGTTTATATTCAGTCCAGACAGACTGGATGAAGATCTTTGCCTGATGGATGTTGAGGGTCTTAAGTGAAATGTGTTTAGGCAGTCTCCATCCAATTCCCGGTGTTCTTAAATTTGGCACTAATTGGCACTAATTCGACAAACTTCCCCAGAGAAGCCATAAGGATAGAGAGTGTGGGAAATGGGAATGTCAAAGTGATGCTCTTAATTGCATGTGATGTGTGCCATACCTGACTTTGGAGTGCTGGATGCTGTCACTGGGAGCAGGATATGCCATTTGTGACACTGTCATCACTCAACTTGATGAGCAAGGGTACCAGAAAATAAATGCCAAAAATGTCATCCTTGAAGCAATGAGATGACCTTGGGGAAAATAAAGAGAGTGTACTTTCTGGGGCAAATCCAGTAGTGTTATCAACTGTGGTGTTAGCACTGAAGTAAGGAGTAAGGGTGCAGAAAACTGCTTGGCTGTAAAAGTGATTAGTCCCATGCTGTGCACTATGGGACGCTGCTTATTCGTGCATTTTGACAAAAGAGCAATGCAAGTTAATCAGATCCAGAGAAAGCAGACAAGCAATTATATAGTGGATCTACATCTGTTGTGTTCCACTCCAGTGGATGAAGAATTATCTGAATTCTGATGTAACATCCTTTTTGCAGTTCATTTAAACTTGTATTTAGTAGGAATGCAAATACCATAGCAATGGCAAACTGAAACATTTTTTTCAGAACAAAAATCAAAACAGTTATGAAAAAGCACTTTCCAATACAAGTTGTATTGATCATGCATTCATTTTATAAACGCTATATAACAAAATTAATTTCCTCGATTGGGATTTGAGTTGATCCGTCTATTTGACGAAAGAATTGATGTAATGATGGAAACTACTTGCAAAAGTAATAGCCCTGTGCTTTGTGTTTTTATTACCCTGGTAAGAAACCTTTTTACACCTATTGCTGTAAAAACATATTATGTTGGTGATAGTATTAGTTTGTGCAGAAAAGAGAGATACTGGTGAAAGTTTGCACTCAGTCTTTAACATGTGTCAGCACTATTTCTATCTTATTATATACTGTTACAAAAGTGCTTTAAGAATAATAGTGGCCCTATTACATGGCAGTGTTTGCTTTGATATAATGCAATTTTCCAATTGCATAGGGACAAAAACTACGGCATAACTCAGGAGTAAAATTATTGATATGACAGCACATCAAACTCAGCTAAATAATGTGAGACTACTTCATGGAACTTGGTGCCCAAATTTGTAACTAGGTGGATACATTTACATCTTTCAGGCTGCTCCAAGTAATCTTTCCGGTCCTATCTGTAGCTCCCACCTGATCATCAAGTAGAGAGAGTACCTGTGTAAAATGAGGAGAAGGTTTGAGGGAGGTAATTGTGAGCTGGGGAGGGGTAGAGTGTATTTGTAAGCTGGAGGTTAGAGGGGTTGTGTAGCTTTTGAGGAAGTAGTGGTTTGCCTGGTCCGTTGAATAAGAATGAATACGAGCAACACTTATTTTCCATTATTTAAGATTAAAAATCGACGAGTTTTGAAGTTGAAAATAGTTAACAGAAACCAACATTTTTAATGTAATCAAGATTTAATTTTACACCCACCCGCCCTAATCTCAGGCCAGAGATCCCATTCCATGATCCAGAGAGGTACACTGCAGGGCCAGGGATAGCCACCCATGCTGTAAGTGCACATAAGTGTGGTTCCTGCTTCAAACCACCAATGGGACTGATCATATTCCCCTCATAAAGCTTTTGTGTTCTTTACTGTGTTCATCCCACTGTGGTCTGTTTTTCAGAGCTCTCAGTTTGTGTGAGTTCTGCTGAGGCCTATAAAGAATATGAAGAGCAGAATTCACAGGATAGCACAAGAAATCTCCCAAGGACCTTTGACCCCTGGCACCCCCCACCGCCCCCCAGCCCCATTCTTTAGGTTGGGATGGACAGAAGATGTGCCCATCCATCAGAAGATGGCACAACAAGAGTTCAAATCCCACATAGCAGCTGGGGAATTTAAATTAAATTCAATTAGTTCATAGACATTCACCTTAAACTTTCACTCCCTACACCACTGGTGCCCTGTACCATCTACAAGATACAGTACAGCAACTCACCAAGCTCCTTCAACAGGACCTTCTAAAACCGCGACCTCTACCACCTAGGAGGACAAGGGCAGCAGATGCGTGGGAACATCACCACCTGCAAATTTCCCTCCAAACCACACATCATTCTGACTTGGAACTATATCGCCGTTCCTTCACTGTCGCTGGGTCAAAACCCTGGAACTCCCTTCCTAACAGCACTGTTGGCGTACCTACACCCAAAGGACTGCAGCAGTTCAAGAAGGCAGCTCACCACCACCTTCTCAAGGGCAATTAGGGGTGGGTAATAAATGCTGGCCTAGCCAGCAACGCCCACATCCCACGAATGAATTAAAAAAACCCTGGGGCCAGGAAAATCCTGCCCATTACTATTGCAACCCACTGTAGTCGTGAGTTGGCACTCCCAAGGGGCTAGATGGTAAGTTCACCAACTGATATAATTAATGATTTTCTTTACTTTTTCTCAGGAATATTAGAGAGTGAATTCCATTTAGGGAAACATGATTCACTGCCATTGTGCCAGTAAAAGAATAAGTCCTGCTGTTCTACCCACGAGCCCATTCAAGGAACATTGGCAGTGGATGTACTGGAAAATCATGGGTGGCCCCCAATTTAATGACAATGGAGCGAAAGCCAATATATTGAATGTGTTTTACAAAATTGGAAAAATAATACAATAATAATTTAATTAAATATTAACTGGCCAGTTAGGCTGAGCCATATATACTGGCAAAGTGGTGAATTAGCTTATTTTCCCTTTCAACCCCATTTCCTTCTTCATCACTCCCTGGAAAAAGCCAAACCCCAGTGGTACTTTGAAACTCCTCACTGTCTGGTTTTTGGCTCTCCATTTGCCACAAGACCTTTGCAGCCCATTGCAGATCAATCACACCATCGCCTTCACCTTTGATGCCCTTGTCCCCAGTAAAACCTTTACTCTCACCCACCTTGTTTGTTCTCCTGGTGCAACCCTCATTTCTGCTCACTTAAATCCTATGGATGCAGACTTTCTCTCCTACACCTTCTCCAAACTCATCTTGTACATGGGAATCACATCCTGCACTCCCACTAAACTGGTGACCACCCAACTTTCCTTCCTGGGCCCCTATGCTAGTTCAGATTGTAAACAGTTCCCTCTCCTCAGGTACTGTTCCTTTCCCTTGCAAAACTGCTGTCATCACCCCTTCCTCCTCAAAACAAAAACACCCCCATGACCTCTCCGTTCTTGCAAACTACTGCCCCATCTTCAACCTCCCTTTCTTTTCTAAAGTCCTTGAATGTATTGTTGCCTCACAAGTTTGTGCTCATCTTTCTCGCAACTCCATGCTTGAACCTCTCAAGTCAGATTCCCACCCCTGCTACAGCAATAAAGCAATCCTAATCAAATGACATCCTATATGTGACTGTGGTACATTATTCTTCCTCATTTTTCCCAACCTCGCTTCAATCGCTGGCACAGTTGGCCACATCATCCTCCTTCAATGCCTTTCCTCCATTGTACAGCTGTTTGGGATTGCCCTTGTCTAGCTTCAGTCCAACTTTGGCTTCAGGTATTTTGCACATCTACTCCCAAAACAGGTATGAAGTCAACGGAGTAGCTACAGCATCCACCTGAGTCGAGAGTCAGGAGGCTGAACCATTTTCAGGTATGAGCCTCATCAGCATAATGCAGACAGCCATTCTCACTCCTTCTAGCTCCACAAAAATGCACTCCAAAAGATGTTTGGGCATGTTCTGGAGCCTCTTTAAAGTCCATTTGTTAGGACACTCACCAAGTGATACACATGGGGAAAGTGTAAATGGGTGTCTACAACCAACATATGTAAGCAGCCTCCTGCTGGGCAGCATTTCACAATCGTACCTAATATTTCCTCTGGTTGGTGAGTCAGTAGCAAGGGGATTTGGATTTAAATTGTTCCTAAGAGAGTGATGACAGATCTTAGGGAAACTTTCTTTGCACTGAGAGTGGTTGAAGCATAGAATTATGCAGAAATGACAAACCAGAAATCAGCTCTTCCGTCCAACCAGTCAGTGTTGGTGTTTACCCTGCATATGAGCAGTAGGTTTAACCCCGAGTGCCCATCCTGTTCCTAAATTTCTTTATTCTCCTTTCCTTCAATTAACTTCAAATGTTAACTTGAGTCAGGACTTTCCTCAGAGCTGCTCCCACTCAGCTGTAATAAAACCGGAAAGGTGGCTCAATCGTGGCTTACAGAAGAAATTAGGGATAGTATGAGATGCAAAGAAGAGGCATATAAAATTGCCAGTAAAAAGCAGCAAATCTGAGGATTGGGAGCAGTTTAGAATTCAGCGAAGGAGGACAAAGAGGTTGATTAAGCAGGGAAAAATAGAGTATGAGAGTAAACTGGCAGGGAACATAAAAACTGAGTGTAAAAGCCTCTATAAATATGTGAAGAGAAAAAGATTAGTGAAGACAAATGTAGGTCCCTTACAGTCAGAAACAGGGGAAATTATAATGGGGAACAAAGAAATGGCAGAACAATTAAACACATACTTTAGTTCTGTCTTCACAAAGGAGGACACAAATAACCTCCCAGAAATGTTAGGGAACCAAGGATCTAATGAGAGGGAGGAACTGAAAGAAATCAGTATTAGTAAAAAAAATAGTGCTAGGGAAATTCATGGGGTTAAAGGCTGACAAATCCCCAGGGCCTGATAATCTACATCCCAGAGTACTAAAGGAAGTGGTTCTGGAAACAGTGGATGCATTGATGGTCATCTTCCAAAATTCTATAGACTCTGGAGCAGTTCCTACAGATTGGAGGGTGGCAAATGTAACCCCACTATTTAAAAAAGGAGGGAGAGAAAAAACAGGGACCTACAGACCAGTTAGTCTTACATCAGTAGTGGGGAAAATGCTAGAATCTATTATAAAGAATGTGATAGCAGAACACCTGGAAAGCATAAACGGGATTGGGCAAAGTCAGCAAGGGTTTACGAAAGGGAAATCATGCTTAACAAATCTACTGGAATTTTTTGAGGATGTAACTAGCAGAATAGATAAGGGAGAACCAGTGGATGTGGTGTATTTGGATTTTCAGAAGGCTTTTGATAAGGTCCCACATTAGAGGTTAGTGTGCAAAATGAAAGCACATGGGATTGGGGGTAATATATTGGCACAGATTGAGAATTGGTTGACAGAGAGGAAAGAGAGAGTAGGAATAAACGGGTCTTTTTCCGGGTGGCAGGCAGTGACTAATGGGGCACCGCAGGGATCAGTGCTTGGGCCCCAGTTATTCACAATATGTATTAATGACTTGGGTGAGGGAACTAAATGTAACATTTCCAAGTTTGCAGATGACACAAAGCTGGGGGGGAATGTGAGCTGTGAAGAGGATGCAAAGAGGCTCCAATGTGATTTGGACAAGTTGGGTGAGTGGGCAAATGCATGGCAGATGCAGTATAACGTGGATAAATGTGAGGTTATCCACTTTGGTTGTAAAAACACAAAGGTAGATTATTATCTGAATGGTGGTCGATTGGGAAAGGGGGAGGTGCAGTGAGACCTGGGTGTCCTTGTACACCAGTCGCTGAAAGCAAGCATTCAGGTGCAGCAAGCAATTAGGAAGGCGAATGGTATGTTGCCCTTCATTGCAAGAGGATTTGAGTACAGGTGCAAGGATATCTTACTGCAGTTATACAGGGCCTTGGTGCAACCACATCTGGAGTATTGTGTGCAGTTTTGGTGTCCTTATCTGAGGAAGGATGTTCTTGCCATGGAGGCAGTGCAAAGAAGATTTACTAGGCTGATTCCTGGGATGGCAGGATTGGCGTATGAGGAGAGATTGGGTCGACTAGGCCTATATTCACTAGAGTTTAGAAGAATGAGAGGGGATCTCATAGAAACCCATAAAATTCTAACAGGACTAGATAGGCTAGATGCAGGGAGGATGTTACCGATGGCTGGGGTGTCCAGAACCAGGGGTCACAGTCTCAGGATACGGGGTATGCCATTGAGAACCGAGATGAGGAGAAATTTCTTCACTCAGAGGGTGGCGAACCTGTGGAATTCTCTACCGCAGAAGGTAGTCGCGGCTATGTCATTAAATATATACAAGAAGGAGATAGATATATTTCTTAATGCCAAAGGGATCAGGGATCTGGGGAGAAAGCGGGAACAGGGTACTGAATTAGACAATCAGCCATGATCTTTTTTGAATGGCGGAGCAGGCCCGAAGGGCCAAATGGTCTACTCCTGCTCCTATCTTCTATGTTTCTACGTTTCTATGTAACTTCACCAGAAATGCAGTGAAAATCCCATTTATATACTTCTGGTGAAGTTAGGGTGGAAAGCAGGAGAGCTGAGAAGAATTTTCCAGCCCTGGTCTCTGCTTCAATCATCACTTCCAATAGTGTATTCCACAACCTCACAACCCTCTGCGTAAAAGAGTTTTCCCTGTTCTTAATCCTAAATCTTTTATATTTATTCTGATGTCTATGTGCCTTTGTTCTAGATCCCTCACCCACAGGAAACACTCTATTTCTGCCTATTCTGTGCATTCCTTTATAATTTTAAACCACTGTTAAATTGGTTGCCGCATTTCCAACATTACACCAGTGACTGCACTTCAAATGTACTTCATTGGCTGTCAAGCACTTTAGGACGTCCTGAGTTTGGGAAAGGCGCCATATAAATGCAAGTTATTTTCTTTCTTTATCAAATCACCCCATCATTTCCTCATGGAATGTATTGCCAAAGGGAGCAGTTGAAGCAGAGTCTTTGAATGGAAAGGCAGTTTAATAGAGGCTATGGAAGAGAGCAGGATGGTGAGATTAGATTTGGATTGCTTTACCAAAGACATTATGGGCTGAATGGCCTCTTTCTGCTGTTAACCCAGGCTTGGATGTTAGAGGAGGGCAGGATCAGGCTTGGCCTTAGTGCACCCAATGTAATAGTCTGCCCATACTTACTACCTAACGTTTTATTTATTTGTTCATAGGATATGAGTATGGTTGGCAAGGCCAGCTCTTATTGCCCATCCCTAATTGCCCTGGAGATGTTTGAAGAATAGTGAGGTACTGGTGGACTGCTGGAGCCTGTGGTTTCATATTACAGCACAATTAGAGGAAAGGAAATGAGCAATAATTGCAAACAAAAATTAAACACAATTCCAAGGCATAAAAAAGCACGGGTGGATATAAAATGAAGTGCAGAATAAACCTCTGTGGAGCTGAGGTGGGTGACAGTTAAAAGGATTACTTCTTGGTTTCATTGTCTTGAGGACTGCTTTAAAAGATATACTCCAGTGATTTTTATTCAGGGATTAAGTTATATTTATTGTTTTGTCAAAAATTGGGCCGTAGAATGGCGCTTCTAATTCCCACTATAATCCCAACAGAAACCAAGCAAATTGCTGATAAATCTATATAGTTAATGTGGCATGAAAGAGCATGGCATAATATGTAAAATTACTTAAATGGCAGCCTTTGTTTTGTTCCTACTGACGATACTTTAGATTTTTGCTTTCACGAAGAGTATCTTATTTATTTAATGGAGGGATGATATAACGTATTTCAATTTTTTGTCAAAAGATTTATATTTTCATAAACTAGGACAGCTGTGTTTTTTGCTATACAGATCACGGTCTTGTTGAACATCCCGTCCTTTCATTTTGAAACGTAACGATGCCCATATTTAGGTAACTTGTTTGTATTATTCATAGATTTTGGTCCCCCTTCCTCAGACTTGGACATCTGAGTGGAAGTCACAGCATCTCCACGTAAACATGCCATTTTTACTTAATTAAGTAAAGGTGTATTATGTATTAATCTTCTTTGGCCTCCTTGTCTCGAGAGACAATGGGTAAGCGCCTGGAGGTGGTCAGTGGTTTGTGAAGCAGCGCCTGGAGTGGCTATAAAGGCCAATTCTAGAGTGACAGACTCTTCCACAGGTGCTGCAGATAAAATTGGTTGTCGGGGCTGTTACACAGTTGGCTCTCTCCTTGCGCTTCTGTCTTTTTTCCTGCCAACTGCTAAGTCTCTTCGACTCGCCACACTTTAGCCCTGCCTTTATGGTTGCCCGCCCGCTCTGGCGATCGCTGGCAACTGACTCCCACGACTTGTGATCAATGTCACAGGACTTCATGTCGCGTTTGCAGACGTCTTTAAAGCGGAGACATGGATGGCCGGTGGGTCTGGTACCAGTGACGAACTCGCTGTACAATGTGTCCTTGGGGATCCTGCCATCTTCCATGCGGCTCACATGGCCAAGCCATCTCAGGCGCCGCTGGCTTAGTAGGGAGTATATGCTGAGGATGTTGGCCGTCTCGAGGACTTCTGTGTTGGAGATACAGTCCTGCCACCTGATGCCAAGGATTCTCCGGAGGCAGCGAAGATGGAATGAATTGAGACGTCGCTCTTGGCTGACGTACGTTGTCCAGGCCTCGCTGCCGTAGAACAAGGTACTGAGGACACAGGCTTGATACACTTGGACTTTTGTGTTCCATGTCAGTGCACCATTTTCCCACACTCTCTTGGCCAGTCTGGACATAGCAGTAGAAGCCTTTCCCATGCGCTTGTTGATTTCTGCATCGAGAGACAGGTTTCTGGTGATAGTTGAGCCTAGGTAGGTGAACTCTTGAACCACTTCCAGAGTGTGGTCGCCGATATAGATGGATGGGGCATTTCTGACGTCCTGTCCCATGATGTTCGTTTTCTTGAGGCTGATGGTTAGGCCACATTCATTGCAGGCAGCCGCAAACCTGTCGATGAGACTCTGCAGACATTCTTCAGTGTGAGATGTTAATGCAGCATCATCAGCAAAGAGGAGTTCCCTGAGGAGGACTTTCCGTACTTTGGTCTTCGCTTTTAGATGGGCAAGGTTGAAAAACCTGTCACCTGATCTTGTGTAGAGGAAAATTCCTTCTTCTGAAGACTTGAATGCATGTGAGAGCAGCAGAGAGAAGAAGATCCCAAACAGTGTAGGTGCGAGAACACAGCCCTGTTTCACACCACTCAGGATTTGAAAGGGGTCTGATGAGGCGCCGCTATGCTGAATTGTGCCTTTCATATTGTCATGGAATGAGGTGATGATACTTAGTAGCTTTGTTGGGCATCCAATCTTTTCTAGTAGTCTGAAGAGACCACGTCTGCAGATGAGGTCAAAGGCTTTGGTGAGATCAATGAAAGCAACGTAAAGGGACATCTGTTGTTCATGGCATTTCTCCTGCAGCTGGTGAAGGAAGAACAGCATGTCAATGGTGGTCACTGACCCGAAACGTTAACTCTGCTTCTCTTTCCACAGATGCTGCCAGACCTGCTGAGTGATTCCAGCATTTCTTGTTTTTGTTTCAGATTTCCAGCATCCGCAGTATTTTGCTTTTATGTCAATGGTGGATCTCTTTGCTCGAAAGCCACACTGTGCCTCAGGACAGACACGCTCAGCCATCTTCTGGAGCCTGTTTAAGGTGATACGAGTGAAGACTTTCCCCACTATGCTGAGCAGGGAGATTCCACGGTAGTCGTTGCAGTCTATGACTCAGCAATGACTACCTATGGCAATCGTGTGAAGCGGAATGCAGACTGGTTTCAATCTCACATTGAAGAGCTGGAACCTGTCATAGCCGCTAAATGCATTGCACTGCTGAACTGCAAGAAAGCCCCCAGCGAGTTAACATCCGTAGCACTTAAAGCTGCCAGAAGCGCGGCACAAAGAACAGCCAGGCACTGCGCAAATGACTACTGGCAACACCTATGCAGTCATATTCAGCTGACCTCTGACACAGGAAATATCAGAGGAATGTATGATGGCATTAAGAGAGCTTTTGGGCCAACCATCAAGAAGATTGCCCCCCTCAAATCTAAATCAGGGGACACAATCACTGACCAATGCAAGCAAATGGACCGCTGGGTGGAACACTATCTAGAACTGTACTCCAGGGAGAATGTTGTCACTGAGACCGCCCTCAATGCAGCCCTGTCTCTGCCAGTCATGGATGAGCTGGACGTACAGCCAACCAAATCGGACCTCAGTGATGCCATTGATTCTCTAGCCAGCGGAAAAGCCCCTGGGAAGGACGGCATTACCCCTGAAATCATCAAGAGTGCCAAGCCTGCTATACTTTCAGCACTGCACGAACTGCTTTGCCTGTGCTGGGACGAGAGTGCAGTACCACAGGATATGCGTGATGCCAATATCATCACCCTCTATAAGAACAAGGGTGACCACGGTGATTATATATTAATAAATGGAATGGAAGACTATGGGCTGAATTTTCCCAGCCCATTGGCAACGGGCTGGAAGGCAACAGGCCCGGCAAATATGGTGGGGGAAGGCATCAGGAGGAGAGCCCAACATCTTCTTGCTGCTATGCTACATTGACAGCAACAGGAAACGTGGTGACACAGCACCCGCCTGGTGGCTATTGAGCCACTTACGTGGCCAATTAACCCGAGCAGCCTCCCAACGAGTTCCAGGAGGGATGCCCTACTTTATGGTGCTCCATGATCATCCCTCAACCTCCCATCACCTAGGTCTGGCTGCCAGACTCTGACTTCCAACAACCTAACTGTCTTTGAGGGCACCCGGCCGTGGAGGCGCCCTCTCCCTGGAGTTGCAGCCTCAGCAATGGCTGTCTGATTGGGTCAGCATCTCTTGGGCAGGGGCAGAGGCGCTGTCCTTATTTGGACGCCAGTCCCGGTGGCGGCCTCTTAACTGGCAATATGATGCCCCAGGACCCCGCCGCTGGCCGAGCGAGTCGGCTCCTGCTTTCAGCCCGGCAACGGGACTTCTTTGTTAGCGAGAAAATTCAACTCTATGTCACTGAAAAAATATTTCTTTTTGCTTTATTCCTCTTTTTCTTTCCCAGTATAACTCACTTATGCCAGGCAAACAAGGATGTTCTTTTGCAAAACATGAAAGGCCCATTACTCACGAGCACTGCAGGTGCAAGCAAGTTATGTGGGTCTTTTATATGAGTGAAACAGCATCTGTATTTATAAGAACCAGTGAGCTAGTCTGTTTACACTATGGGATACTTAAAGTAAAACATCACTGGAAAGTTATTTTTTCAAAAATCCAAATTTTAAATGGAAAGTGTTCAGCTTACAACTGCACATATTTCCATTCCCTATTCCCTTCCCACCTTCAATAAATAAAATTCTCTGCCCCTCTACAGCTAACCACCTTTTCGAGAGATGATGCCACCAATGAGAAAGTAGGCACATCCTTCTCTCAGACCTCTGACAATTCCACTGTATTACACTGTGCTGGAGAGTTCACAACAAGGTGATCCATGGGGTTCTCCCTTTCATTTTCCTTCCCTCCAGCACCAGTGTTTTGGCTCCAACTGTCACCACCTCCTATAGACCCTGACCAAGAGCAAGAACTTGACATAGTGGGCCTGATTTTAACTCCAAGTGGGATTTGGGCATGTGGAGAGTGTGAAACTCTTTCACTATCATAGGAATGAGGCCTAGGTTATTTTAACTCCTGGGTCACACTTAAATCTTACTGGGAAAATAGGTGGCCTGGAAGCCACCCTCCAATAGAATGTAGGAGACGTTGTTGGACGAATGCCTTATAATATGGTTGGCATGATCATCAATGGATTGTCCAAGGAATTGTCTTCTGGAGGTCTCACGTTCAGAAAGGTGAGGGAGTCCAGGGCAGGGGAGGCCTAAGCTTTCCTTATGGGTCCCACAAGCTTATCTTCATTAGCTTTTTCTTTTTTCCCAGCAGGTCCTGATTGGCCTTCCCCTGACAGAAAACCATAGTGTCTTTTCCGTTGACACCTCCATTAACATTGCAGTCAGACCCCGATGGCATCATTCGGATTTGACATGCATTGTAATGAATGGCACCATCAGCTTTAGGCGGGTGTCCTTGCTGCCTGCTCAGGTGAATCGGTTAAAATCCCAGTCGGGGGAATCCCACTGGCTTTCCATCAGGCATGTAACCTGGGCAATTTTAACTGCCCAACCGCTCAGTTTCTACCGAGCATATGGGATTCACATTGCACCATTGTGAATTCCATTCGCAAAGTGATGTCCCACTACTCTATGGCAAACATATATAAAAAGCATTAATCTGGTGCCTAGCTTCAATAAATTGATACAATAATTCGCATTATTATGTTTATTTCTTTGCACTCCAGTAAATTATCACTTGTTTGAGCAATGATGCTAATATTCACTGCCATAAGTTTAAATATGTTTTACATTAGTGAAAATAATTATCATGAACTCAAAGTCAGCCCACAGAAGAGAAGGAAATTATATTGTGAAGTTAGCATATTGTGTCCCATCGTGCAATACATCACATGTTATCATTGTTTGTGCTGTGTGAATGTATGGGTAAGCAATTCAAGCCAGTACTCATAATATTTGGGGTTTATCTGAAGTTATTAGGAGTGTTTTTGAGAGATATGTACTTAGAATTCCACTTAAGGAGCCCTATTTGTGGTTTATATTCCCAGAATCACCAGTTTCTGTGGGCATTCATAAGGGCACTTTCACCAGACTTGCATTTATTATTCTTTGTCAAGCACAGTCCTGAAAAAAAGTCTGAAAACTGTATTATATTTTTATTAATCACCTGTCATAGAGCTCCATTGTTTTTCTTTCATGCTGCAACAGCATTATTTTACAAGTGCTCAACAAAATCTAAGAAGACACAGATTTGAATTTCATTTAACAGTGCATTTTTTTCCAGTGGGGAGGTTAGTGTGTATACAGCGCAATCTGTTTGGTTAATTTTTTTTTGCTGAAATAAATTCAATTTTAAATTATGCTTTTTTAAATATTCTTGCAAACAAAATAATTTCTACATCAATAGAGGTCACTGGAGATTAACCCCCTACACTGCAGTATCTTTTACCTATACATCCCATAGGACACTTTGTTGGAAAATTGTATCACATCCTACAGTTTTCCTGTATCATTCTTACAAGATCATAGAGGAAAATGTACAGAATGGTCCTAAATTATAAATGATCTAGCTTTCCATCCAAAGAGAAAACTATTAATTCCCATTGGAAATTATGGAAATTCATGAATTTCAGGGACGGTTACATCAGACTTTTTGCTCTCTTTCATTGTTATAATTATATCGCAGTTTAGCACTATTATCCAGGTCTAGTGCAGATCAGTTGCAGCTTCCTGATTATACTGCTGTCTCTAAATGGGGGAAGTCCAGGGTTTTTTTAAAATTTTTACATATGGGACTTATTTTTCCTGTCCACATCTGCCCCCAGTGCTTGGATAGGTGCAGCATGCATGGCTGAAGTGTGCAACACCTGTCCATGCTGTGTCCAAATTTCGTTGTCACACCTGACTGCAGGCCTGTCCCCTGCCAGGACCTAGCTCTGGGAAATTGGACTGCAGCTGCAGACCTTGCTGCTACCCTGGGGACCTTCATGCTGCTGTTGGAGAGCATAAACCATCTTGCCCCAAGGCTTGTAGTTTCATTCAGTCACTAGAAAAGAGTTGGACGATTCCTTTGATGTCCTCTGCCAGGTTTACGGGCAGGCCCCAACAGACCATCCCATCTGAGGGGCGCGGGGAGGTGCCAAAGAATAAGGCCCATCACTAGCTTCTTGGGAAGTCCCTGTATGTGAGAATGTCCCCGCCTGCCTCATTAACATCAGCACAAAACCAGCTCCATCATCACGGCAAGCTCTGGAAATCCAGGGTCAATGTTAAGAGACTGGACCTTTGCTTTCAACCCTATATTCAGTTTCTAACCATTTGGATTCAGATGCTCAATTTCAGTGACAAGATAGACTATTACCTAAAGTAACAAAGCTATCCACTTTTCAAATCGTTTTTAACAATGCGTTGTCACCACTGTAAAACGGAATAAAGAAGACTCCATTATGTTCCACATCATGCTGTCTTAGTCACTGCCTCATTTTTCTTACTAAACTCAGCTAAACTTCACTCAGTTCTGAGAACATCACACCTATTGGGCCATTTGGCATTGAGTTAACAAGTACCATGCATTTCAGGTACATCAGACATCATAGGGAAGTTTCCCAATTTGCCCCACTTAGAGATCGCTCAGCAAATCTTAATTAGGAAGAGAAAGGCTCAAAGCAGGCTTCCTGCTTCTAACCCCTGTCCAATGACTACTGTTGCAAAGTGCACTTGTAAATGTTGGATGACGACAGGATCAGACTTCATGTGATGTCCTCCACAGTTGAATAGTCTACTAACCATTTAAGATCACACACGAAGAACAGGTACTTAAGTGAGGTACTGACAGATGCTGGTGCCCATGGAATATCCCACCATCAGGAATCAGCATCTTCTAGCGAGTAGGATGGAAATTGGACAAGTTCTTAAGAAAACAATCTGCATCCTAAAATCACCATTAATGGCTGATTTTCAGTTTGGCTTATCTTGTTCATGTTTATCTTACATTTAAGACCATTAGGAAGCCTCAAAGGTTAGGGCTGGAAGCTCTGCAAATTCCTGAAGCTGGATGGCAGATAAAGCAATCAACCTCATTTCTTAGAGGTCCTCATAAAAACCTTTATTTATGGGTCGAAAAGTATAACTTTTCAGCAGTCTTGAGAGTAGCTAAGTAAGGCTGTTTTGGAAGCTGTATCAGTCTTCACAGACTAACTCTAGCCCTGCTCTAGATGCAAGCAAAACTATGGCTTTGGTAGATTCCAGACCATAGATGTGTCATTGACTATTCAAGGCCATTTACTGACTGATGCCTATGCTAATTTGTAAATGAGGCTACGTGATGTTTTTGTTTCCAACACAAATTCTACAACCGATTATTTACAGAGAAGCACATTTCAGCAGATCAGCAAAGCTCTGTGAATAGAGGCCTTAATAGGTTTAATCATCAATAAAACAGAACAACTTGTTTCTCATTTAGACAGGAAGGTCATCATCGCATCATCAGTATGAAGAGTGAGTCCCAGAACACATTTCTTATTTTCCATCTGGAACAGTTATCCATTAGAGCTGACAAACTTTTCTTCCTTTTACACCATATGTTCAAATAAACAGTTTGGCTTCCACCTAGGCTTATCTATTATTGATCTTTTACTTTCAATTATATCAGCATTGAGTAAGTGTTGCTTCTTGTTTTCCTATTGTGGTTACTTAAACCCATCTCCCCTTCCCACCCTCACACCCAACACTCAGCTCAACAACCAATATGAGGACCTCATGGACTTCTTTGCCACGAAGATTGAGAACTATCCTTTCAGCTGCCTCTGCCGCATTACCAACACCCCAACCCACTTCTGTTGCTGTCTCCACCCTGTTCCTCTAAAACTGCTGACCACCCTAATTCCCTTCCTGGACCCCCATGCTAGCTGTCATTATAAACAGTTCCCTCTCCTCCCTGTGCTCCCTTTTGAAACTGCTGTCCTTATGCTATCCTAAAAAAACCTCTTGCTCAACCCATCTCCAAGCTTCCATTCCACTCCAAAGTCCTTGAACATAATGTCACCTCCCAAGTCAATTTGAACCTCTTCAGCTGGGTTTCTGGCTAGTCACAGTACTGAAACAGTTCTAATTAAAATCACAAATGGGATCCTCTGTGACTGTGACAGTGGTGCACTATTTTTCTTCATCCTTCCCAACCTCTCCATAGCCTTTGACACAGTCAGTCACGCCATCATCCTCCAATGCCTGTCCCCCATTGTTTTGTACTATTTATTCTCTTAACTTCTCACTGTGCCCTCAAAGTATTCCCATGTAATTTACACTATGGGACTGATTTTAAGATTGGGGTTTCTGGCAGAGTTGGCTGAGCAGAGAGCATGTTTCAGAACAAGAAAGCCCAAGGCTTGTTTTTTTCAATCGATGAACATAGAGCTATACTCTGCAGCCAGACTGCAACTTAAGAACAGAAAGCAATTTCATGTGTTTCCCTCATTAAGACTTTAATTAGGCATATAGATTTAAAGTATGTGTTAACATCATTTTGCATGTTCAGCACCGGGAGTATACTGACATTTTTTTGGTGCCAGTTAACTGAGCACTACATTGAGGACCCCCCAGTCATTTTTTAACTAGTGCTCTTGAAGGAGAGTGCTATCATTAGCTGTGTAGCTGCAGTATTTGTATGATTGACATTGCATTTGTTACTGGTTTTCATTTGTAGCCTACTCTTTGCAGTTTGGGATCTTTTTGAGTTTGACCATTGTTAGGCCACAGTTGTTGTATTGCGTTTGCTTCTGGGAATCCCTTAGTAGGAAGGATATTAGAGCCATGGAAGATTCACATGAATACCTACAGTTATGAAGAATGTCTAAAAATTAATGGGTCTGTTAGAATGGAACAGAGAAGATTTTGGGAAATCTATTCGGGTTGTTAAAAAATGTTTTGAAAGATTTTGCGCGAGTAAATAATGAATGAGTGTTTCCACAGGTTAGAGGTACAGGGCCTGATTTTAACTCATTCAAAACACATTCATTTACAGAGTTAAAATCGGGCTTTATAGACTTAGGATAAAAACAAAGGGGGAAGTCAGAACTAAATCTTTCACAGAGAAGATTTTTAGGACCTGGAAAGCTTTGTTCCAAGCAATTAGGGAGAAAAGGATAACATAATTCAAAAGGGAGGCTGAATTTTTGGGGCCCCCTGAAGTCCAGAACGGAGACGGGGGAGGGGACCCAAAAATCCCAGCACCGGGCAGCATGGCAATTTCAAGGCACCAATCCCGGTGCCAGCAATAATCAGCAGGGCGGGGAGTCGGGGGGGGGGTGGGGGGAGGATGGGACAGGAACCCTGCTGTCCTCCTAACTGAGGCCACATAAATCAGTTAAAAAGCTCATTTAAGAGCTTGTTGAAGTGGGGAAGGTAGAATATTTAAAGGGGCGCACAGGTTTCAGAAGCTGTAAGTTGTTAAACAGCTGAGGGGAAGCAGGTATCACAGAATCACAGAATTGTTACAGCACAAAACCCATCGTGTCTGCGCTGGATCTCCGAAAGAGCAATTTACTGAGTGCCATTCCCTTGCCTTCTCTCAGTAACCCTGCACATTCTTCCTTTTCAGATAACAGTCCAATTCCCTCTTGAATACCTCGACTGAACCTGCCTCCACCACAGTCTCAGGTGGTGCATTCCAGATCCCAGCTACTTGCTGCGTGAAAACGTTTTTCTTCATGTCGCCATTGCTTCTTTTGCTAATTACCTTAAATCTGTGCCTTCTGGTTCTCAATCCTTCCACCAATGGATACAGTTTCTCCCTATCTACTCTGTCCAAAATCTCATGATTTTGAACGCCTTTATCAAATCTCCTCTCAACCTTCCCTTCTCCAAGGAAAACAGTCCCAACTTCTCCAATCCATCCTCGTAACTGAAGTGCCTCATCCCCAGAATTATTCTCATGAATTTTTTTTGCAGTCCCTCCAATGACTTCACATCTTTTCTAAACTGTGGCACCCAAACAGGATGCAATACTCCAGTTGAGGCCGAACCAGCATTCTATACAAGTTTAACATAACTTCCTTGCTTTTGCACTCCATGTCTCCATTAGTCAAGCCAAGGATTCTGTCTCCTCTATTAAGCGCTATCTCAATCTGACCTGCCATCTTCAATGATTAATACACATATACACCCAGGTCCCTCTGCTCCTGCACCCCCTCTAGAACTGTACCCTTCATTTTATATTGTCTCTCTGCATTAAATTTAATCTGCCACGTGTCTGCCCATTCTACCAATCTGTCTATGCCCTTTTGAAGTTTGACACTAGTCTCCTGTTATGACCAGGCGAGAAAGAGGTCTAGGGTTCCCTTTCAGCCTTCACCCAGTCTTACCGTAACAGGGTTTAATTTTAAACACACCGTATAATTTAGCTCCCCCTCAGTGAATCCTTGTTCACCGCTTTCCAACTATAAGGCAAAACAGGCTTTCTCAAGTTTAAAGAAGAAAAGTTGAAATTTATTAAATTTAAACTCTAATTCAGTTAATGCCTGCAGATACACAAAGCATTAAGGTAGATAAGTCCCCAGGGCCTGATGGGATCTACCCTAGAATACTGAGGGAGGCAAGGGAAGAAATTGCTGGGGCCTTGACAGAAATCTTTGCATCCTCATTGGCTACAGGTGAGGTCCCAGAGGATCGGAGAATAGCCAATATTGTTCCTTTGTTTAAGAAGGGTGGCAAGGATAATCCAGGAAATTATAGGCCGGTGAGCCCTACGTCAATGGTAGGGAAACTATTAGAGAGGATTCTTTGGGACAGGATTTACTCCCATTTGGAAACAAATGAACTTATTAGGGAGAGACAGCATGGTTTTGTGAAGGGGAGGTCGTGTCTTACTAATTTGATTGAGTTTTTTGAGGAAGTGATGAAGATGATTGATGAGGGAAGGGCGGTGGATGTTGTCCATATGGACTTTGACAAGGTCCCGCATGGCAGACTGGTGCAAAAGGTGAAGTCACACGGGATCAGAGGTGAGCTGGCAAGATGGATACAGAACTGGCTCGGTCACAGAAGACAGAGGGTAACAGTGGATGGGTGTTTTTCTGAATGGAGGGATGTGACTAGTGGTGTTCCGCAGGGATCAGTGCTGGGACCTTTGCTGTTTGTAGTATATGTAAATGATTTGGAGGAAAATGTAGCTGGTCTGATTAGTAAGTTTGCGGATGACACAAAGGTTGGTGGAGTTGCGGATAATGATGAGGATTGTCAGAGGATACAGCAGGATATAGATCGGTTGGAGACTTGGGCGGAGAAATGGCAGATGGAGTTTAATCCGGACAAATGTGAGGTAATGCATTTTGGAAGGTCTAATGCAGGTGGGAAGTATACGGTAAATGGCAGAACCCTTAGGAGTATTGACAGGCAGAGAAATCTGGGCGTACAGGTCCACAGGTCACTGAAAGTGGCAACGCAGGTGGATAAGGTAGTCAAGAAGGCATTCAGCATGCTTGCCTTCATCGGTCGGGGCATAGAGTATAAAAATTGGCAAGTCATGTTGCAGCTGTACAGAACCTTAGTTAGGCCACACTTAGAATATTGCGTGCAATTCTGGTCGCCACACTACCAGAAGGACGTGGAGGCTTTGGAGAGGGTACAGAGGAGGTTTACCAGGATGTTGCCTGGTCTGGAGGGCATTAGCTATGAGGAGATGTTGGAAAAACCTGGATTGTTTTCACTGGAACGACGGAGGTGGAGGGGCGACATGATAGAGGTTTACAAAGTTATGAGCGGTATGGACAGAATGGATAGTCAGAAGCTTTTTCCCAGGGTGGAAGAGTCAGTTACTAGAGGACATAGGTTTAAGGTGCGAGGGGCAAAGTTTAGAGGGGATGTGCGAGGCAAGTTTTTTACACAGAGGGTGGTGAGTGCCTGGAACTTGCTGCCCGGGGAGGTGGTGGAAGCAGATATGATCGCGACGTTTAAGAGACATCTTAACAAATATATGAATAGGATGGGAATAGAGGGATATGGGCCCCGGAAGTGCAGAAGGTGTTAGTTTCAGCAGGCATCAAGATCGGCGCAGGCTTGGAGGGCCGAATGGCCTGTTCCTGTGCTGTACTGTTATTGTTCTTTGTTCTTTGTTCCCCACACTAGCATGCATACGCACGGGCAAATAGAGACAGAAAAGAGCAGAAGAAAAATAAAGTTGTAAATTTGAGGCAATATTTGAGGAGTTGTTGTTATGTTTCTTCAAGCTCACTGTAGAGTCTTTGATTGTAGGTAGATCTTGCTTTCCATTGGGGCCCAGTATTCTTCTTAAACCTTGTTCGCTGTAGGAGACTTTTCTCTCTTGGGGTTCATGTGTCTTCAGTGGATTCAGAGGCTTGCGAGAAAGAGATGGGAGCAAACAGGCAGGAGAGGCTGTGGCGAGCCAGACAGGAGAGATCTCCTCACTCCGGGAACATTTTGCTTTCTGCCCAAACTGGTTGTACACATTCAAAAAACTCAGGTTGCCCAGCAGGTTAGTCATGTGACTAGCTGGTTTGACCATGTCTGTTTGTGTATTCAGCCATCTTAGCAGTCAACCTGGAATGCGAGCTCCCCCAGCCGCGCCCCCCCCCCCCCCCCCCCCCCCACCAACGTCTGGTGATCAAACATCCATTGTGGATTGAATGTCAAGGAATGGCTGCTTTGTCCTTCCAAACACTGTCTGTTAATATGCAAATATCTTTTCCAACCACGATTGATCAGTTTGACAAGTCCTTTCTTCACTCCAGCAACAGTTTAAAATCAATGTTCATGACAAAATTAATGTTCCTGATTCGTGGCAGGTGGAGGCCTAGCATGACACTCCTCGCAGTTCACAATGTTTCCAAGTTTTGTATCAACCGCAAATTTTGAAATTGTGCCCTGAACACCAAGGCCTTGGTCATTAATATATATCAGGAAGAGCAAGGGTCCTAATACCAACCCTTGGGGAACTCCACTACAAATCTTCTTCCTGTCTGAAAAACATCCGTTAACCACTATTTTCTGTTTTCTGTCACTCAGCCAATTTTATATCCATGTTGCTACTGTCCCTTTTATTCCACGAGCTATAACTTTACTCACAAGTCTGTTGTGTGGTACTATATCAAATGTTTTTTGGAAGTAAATGTTTTTTGGGTACACAATGGGGAGCCAGTCAAGGATGCCCCAGGGCATCACCCCGGCCCCATGAGGGTCAGTGTGGCAAAGGGGGAATTAGCATTTAGTAAGGAGGTGCCCTTGGCACTTTGCAGGTGGCAGGGAGAGTGGGCACAGCCCTCGGGCATCGAACGGGGTTATCACTGCACCACCCCCCTGGCATCAGTGGTCCAGAATAGCAGGGGGCAAGGCTGCTAATCACAAAAGGACAGTCACCTGTCTAAAAGGAAAGCTGCATTGGCGGGCATGACTAGTAGATTTGAGCCCAGTGGCGATGAGGAGCAATACCCTCCATTGGAAGGATGGAACCCTTGACAGCAGGAGGGCATGGGAGTGGAAAGAGGGGCAGGAAGGCAATAGAGGCCATACACTCAACACAGCATCTACCGCTGAAGATGGAGATACCTGGAGATGATTGAGACCCAGTGCTGCAGGAGACCGTAACTTCAGGCAGATGGCCACCGACATCTCTGCCCTTGTCACCTACGACCTCGCACCTCACAGCACTGGTCGCCATGCCCTGCCAGTAGCTGTCAAAGTCACTGTGGCCTTTAACTTCTTCGCTTCTTCAAAGGATCAGCTGCAGACCTTAGTGGCTACATACCACTGCATCTTGCTGGTCAATGATGCCCTCTTTGTCAGAGCTGGAGAGCACATTCATTTGACGACATCAAGGCCTTTCAGGGACAGAGGACATTGGTCTCAGCCTCCATCGCTGGATTCTGGATTCCCCCAGGTGCAGGGCATCATCAATTGCACCCATGTGGCCATCAAGGCACCCAGTGACCGGCCAGTGAAATCCAGAAACCGTAAAGGCTTCCACTCCTTCAACATCCAACTGGTCTGCGACCACAACAAGAGCTTCCTCCTCATGTGCACTCACTTTCCTGGCAGCTGCCAGGACTCCTTCATCCTCTGCCAGTCCGGACTGCCTCAGATCTTCACTCCAACCCCCAAAGTGAGTGGATGGATCCTAGAGGACAAGGGACATCCCTTGAAGAGATGACTACTGACCCCTCTATGGGACTCCCAAACAGAGGCGATACAACCAATGCCACCTGCTCAGCAGAACATCCATTCAGCAAGCCATTGGGCTTCTGAAGATACAATTCTGTTGCTTGGACTGGTCGTGTGGTGCCCTCCAATACTAGTCACTGTGCAAGTCTGCTGTGTTCTCCATAACTTGGCCCTCCAGCAGTAGATCCAAGTCGACATCTATGAAGTGTGGGTCTGCCCTGCCCAGACTGCCAGTCTTCCGGCTCCCCTGTGACATCTCGCTTTTCTCTGGTGCAGTGCAAGGCTTTGGCACAAAACGCAGTTTTCTCCTTCAAGACAAGCAGCAGCCTCCGTGATGGCTGCTGTGGGGTGACTAAATGAGACCCACACTTCATCTGACCCACCTCCATTCCCCCCTGGTTCTACATTGTCAAGAAGCCCATCTCCATATCAATTAAGGGCTCACCCCTGTAAAAATCTGAACTTTAAATAGTTTCCCACTGGAGGCAAGTTTCTGACTCAAAAACAGACCTGTCTCCTGTTTCCCACCTCCAAGGCAAAAATTCAGCCTGGAAGGTGATAAGTATTTGGAGAGGAGGGATATGAAAGGATGTGAAGAAAGGAAAGGGACATAAGATTAAACAGCTCTAACTGAACAGCTCAGGCACATGTTGGACTTCATTGGGATGAATTTTATGAGCCCAATTAATGGACAATTAAGGGCCTCATCCCACCACTGCTGGCATTTTACCAGCAGTGGGGGGCTCTCCACCATGTGCGAAGGCTTCCAAGTAACACCAGGCAGTCTCCCTGTGGGCTGGTGGAAGGGGGCCCTCCTTCTTGGGCAATCCATGGCCCATGGAGGGCCCCCAGTGGCAAAAGCTGCCCCTGTTCCATCACCTGCCCTCAGCATCCCACCCACCCCCAACCCTCACTCAGGCCTGCTAGGCTAGCTCCGGTGAGCCCACCCCAACTTACCAACAGTTTGGGGCTGCATGGCTGCCCCTGGTCTGCAGTGCCGGTGCTGGGACTGCTGAGCTGCTATCCCTCTGATTGGCCAGCAGCTCTTAGAGGTGGGATCCCCATCCTTAAAGGGACAGGGAACCTGGCGTCAGGTAGTTGCCCGAGCACTATGAGGTGCAGCCGGTTGACATGGAGTTCCCTTCACCTTTTCGGTGTGATGTCAGGACCCCCACCACCTGCTTAAAATTCAGCCTATTGTCTCTTTATATTCTATAAATTATGTAATTTTGAAATTCTGATTAGTTCAGTATTAAGTCCTCAGAGCATAAAATGGTGAGTAAGGACCAAAGTGGATAGCAGCAGATGATGCAGGCATCATTACTGCCATGATTCTACCTACTATTATGTTAAATAGTTCTAAATCATCCTTAACAAATGGGGGCAATCTGCCTGACTTAGTTTGCAATATAAGTATAGCTAGTGTGTCACAGTACAATGACTAACATTGCAGAGTTTTTGCTGGCACACTCAAGCTGACCAACAGCAAGCAACCACAAAGTCTTCAAGTTGACAGAATCAAAGGTCTTTTTGAAATCAGAACAGGGTATATAAAATGGTCTATTGAACTCACATTGTTTGTCTGCCAGAAGCTTGATAATGAAAATTGGATCGATGGTGCCAGCGGCCCACCGTGAAACTAGTCTGCTTTCGGCACTTTGTTGCAGAGGTATTGTATGTTTCAGCTGATCAGGACTGCTGCGAGTTATTTGACAGGGCCATCATGATAAAAAGGGGACCTCACAACATATGGAGAAATCAAAATGGCCTCTTTTTACGTTCAAAAAAGATATCCATTATTTGTTGCTGAGCAGGTGGGGTGCACTGCAGGTGAGAACACATTCTATCTGACTGGCAGTATGAATTGATTGCCCCCATTTGCAAACTGCTTTGATTGTTCAATATAGCTGTTAGAAGAGTGTAAATAACCGAAACTTAAAGCAAGATAGTGCCTTAGTTTTACATTAATCTTCTATTTTCTACTTAAATAAAATTCCATCAAGCTCCCTTCTGCATAAATCAACAGACTCAAGAGTTTACTGCACTAGGTGGCAGCTTATTCCACATGTCTGCACAACCCAATGCAAAAAGTTCCTTCTCTAAATTCTATCATGGCTTTCCAATTTTAAACATGCCTAAATTGTGCTGTGCTATCACTTCAGTTTTCGGTTTGAAGAATTGACATTAGCCCTTCATTTATCTGTTCTCCTGACAACTAAAATCACTGTTCCGAAGAAGGGTCACTGACCCGAAACGTTAACTCTGCTTCTCTTTCCACAGATGCTGCCAGACCTGCTGAGTGAATCCAGCATTTCTTGTTTTTGTTGTTGAACTAAAATCACTTAATGGACCTAAAAATCAATGAGGAAAACAATTCCTAACGAGTAAAACCTTCGAAATTATGGCAAACAAAATATTAGACAATGATAAGTTAATCAGAAGGAAACAAATAACTAATAATAAGTTAATGTTTTTATTAAGTCGATTAAAATCAAGAATCCAAAATTGACCACTATGTTTCCCCATCGTAAACATTCCTCCATAATGATGTTTGTTATAACTTTCTGTTAAGTGAACACATTTTTACAAACATTACAGATTTAATCAAATTTACAGCCTACTACATAGTTCCTACTCCACTAAACATGCTGCATAACTCAGAGTAGATATTGGAATTCAAGATTTGGGCAGTAATCTGCCGGGCACTTTATGGAATCCATCTAATTCTTGTTCTATTGATTTCAATGGAGTAAAAATCAGGTGGGTTATGAAAAGGGTGCGGGATCTGTCCCACCAGATTACAACCCAAACCCAAAAAGGTTTACCATTTCATTACAAAATAAGGAAAGAATCACATATAAAAATATGAAGGAAAATCCTTGGTAATATTTGGCTTTGCCTTCACCAAAAAGTAACAATCCTCATTAGTGAGTGAATCATTTTTAAATGCCATATACAGTTTAGGCGCAATGCCAGAAATAGTTCACTGTACTTAATTTGTACATTAAAATATTTTGAATGTTCATTGATTTTTTTGTGTTTTCATTGAACAAGCTACAATTCTTTGCCAATGTGAATCCAGTTTGTTTCACACCTGCTGTGCTTTTGTAGGATCATTTTCAGTTCATCTCAATGGACTAAATAAAACATAAAGTTGACATTGAAGAATAGATACATTTTCAGGAGTGTACTATATCTAATTTATTTTTGGGAGGGAGGATTTCATGCTTTGGGAGGGTACAACACCTCTAGAAAAAAATATGTACAAGCATATATGGACCAATTTTAACTCTGTGCAAATGGGTAGGTTTCTCATGGGTTAAAATTGGGCAGATTTTCTGCTTCTGCACTGATCAGCCCGCGATTACCCACTATTAGTTTTAATGGATAGGAAAATCATAGCCTTACAAGTGCACAAGTGGAAAGCCCCAATCAGAATCTACCAACCTCGTGTTATATTTTTAATATTGAAACAACCAAGGCAAATACCTACCACTTTCTGATTTATCTCATCTTTTCTACTACCCATGACAGCCTTGGTATTGGCCTGCATTATGGAACTGGTCATTTTTATTCCTCAATTTAAAGTAAAAATATTTGAACCATAACTATAATATTGCTTGTATTGCATTATGGTAGCATACTCATAACACAAAAGTCCGAGTGTATCAGGCCTGTGTCCTCAGTACCTTGCTCTACGGCAGCGAGGCCTGGACAACGTATGCCAGCCAAGAGCGACGTCTCAATTCATTCCATCTTCGCTGCCTTCGGAGAATACTTGGCATCAGGTGGCAGGACTATATCTCCAACACAGAAGTCCTTGAAGCGGCCAACATCCCCAGCTTATACACACTACTGAGTCAGCGGCGCTTGAGATGGCTTGGCCATGTGAGCCGCATGGAAGATGGCAGGATCCCCAAAGACACATTGTACAGCGAGCTCGCCACTGGTATCAGACCCACCGGCCGTCCATGTCTCCGTTATAAAGACGTCTGCAAACGCGACATGAAATCGTGTGACATTGATCACAAGTCGTGGGAGTCAGTTGCCAGCATTCGCCAGAGCTGGCGGGCAGCCATAAAGACAGGGCTAAATTGTGGCGAGTCGAAGAGACTTAGTAGTTGGCAGGAAAAAAGACAGAGGCACAAGGGGAGAGCCAACTGTGCAACAGCCCCAACAAACAAATTTCTCTGCAGCACCTGTGGAAGAGCCTGTCACTCCAGAATTGGCCTTTATAGCCACTCCAGGCGCTGCTTCACAAACCACTGACCACCTCCAGGCGCGTATCCATTGTCTCTCGAGATAAGGAGGCCCAAAAGACTCATAATAGTAACTTCAGTAACAGTAAATTAAAAGAAATTGTACTAATTTACTGCCATACTTGTTAATAAGCAATTTGACAATTGCTACTAAGTGTAGTTTATAACAAAAAAATTTAAAGATTAAATGCCGTCTAAACAGTGTGCTAAATCTTAGATTCTCCCAACAAAATAGCTTCATCTGTGTACTCAAATGACCAGGACAAAATAAAAGGAGCTTTACTCTGCATTTAATAGCATTGCCAACACTAGTGCCTGTAATGGGGAAGTGTTTCATTCCCCATGTCTAACATCTAGCACCTTGATGAGCCAAAGATTTTACCAAAAAATGTCTCCTCATGATTGGTACTGTTATAGCATAGGAAGTTTTAGTGCCAAGAGAAGAGAGCATTTTTAATTCCATCTGTCAACACACTGACTTCGACTGTGAGCGAGCCTAATTTTAATGGTCATGTTAACTTCTGACTCTCTTGCTGCATATGATTAATTTAGTTAGGGATTTCATTGCAACAGTTATCCTTCAACCAACATCATTTTCAAAAAAGAGTAACTGACCATTTATCGCATTAGCTGTGCGACATTCTGAGGTAGTATTCAGAACTAGATAAATGCAAGTTCTTTTGCTCCTTGTCACAATGTTATTCGGTAGATTTTTTAAAGATTAAAAAGGTTTTCAGATTTTGAAATTGGTGCTATGCTCAATGTAATCAGTCATTCTGTGATCAATTGGACTGGACAAACTGGCCATTTAAATTTTAAATAAAAACAAGAAATGCTGGAACCACTCAGCAGGTCTGGCAGCATCTGTGGAAAGAGAAGCAGAGTTAACGTTTCGGGTCAGTGACCCTTCTTCGGAACTGACCCGAAACGTTAACTCTGCTTCTCTTTCCACAGATGCTGCCAGACCTGCTGAGTGGTTCCAGCATTTCTTGTTTTTATTTCAGATCTCCAGCATCCGCAGTATTTTGCTTTCATTTAAATTTTAACCTGGCAAAAATTCCAAACGTTCCAGAAAATTCCAGCAATGCACCAAGGCTGCTTAGACAGCACCTTCTAAACAGACGACCTCTACCAACTAGAAGGACAAGGGCAGCAGGTGCATGGGAGCACCACCACCTGCAAGTTCCCCTCCAAGTCACACACCATCCTGACTTGGAGCTACATCACCATTTCTTCACTGTCGCTGGGTCAAAATCCTGGAACTCCCTTCCTAACAGCACTCTGGGTGTACCTACCCCACACAGACTGTAGCGGTTCAAGAAAGCGGCTCACCGCCACCTTCTCAAGGGCAATTAGGGATGGACAATAAATGCTCCCCTAGCCAGCGACAGCCACATCCCCTGAATGAATTTTTAAAAAGTGGAAGCAGGTTGTATGGCTTCTTTTGTCCTCCTGTGTTTGCCAGATTATACCAGTTTCCAGGTGCAACAATATAAAAAATTTCCAGACAAATTCTTCAAATACATTTTTACTCAGATGATGTCCAGTACAAGGCCATAATTCACAATTGTATTTTGTTATCTTCAAAAATGAATCACATACATACATCACCTCTTAATTCCCCTCCAAGTCCCACACCATCTTGACTTGGGACATATACCACTGGCTATTCACCGTCAATGGGTCAATATCCTGGAGTTCCCTACCTAACACCATTATGGGAGCACCAACACTACAAGGTCTATGGTGGTTCAAGGGGAATGCTCACAGCCACCTTCACATGACAACTAGGGTAGGGGTGGGGGCAATAAGTGCAGATCTGCCTGCATTACCCACATCCTGAAAACAAAGTTAAAATACAGTGGTTGGATAAAGAACTGTTTGCATTGCCTGGGCAGGGAATGAAATGTGCTGGCAGTAGCCTGCCTCAATGCTCGTGGATAAAATCCATCGTATATGGTACATTTCCTGTTTATTAATGTTAGGAAAGAAAAGTCAGCTTTCTGCCACTTAAATACCTATGTTCATATTTTAGATAACTATGAGAAATGGAGCAAATTGTACCAGACAGCATGATACTGAGTCATAACGATGAGGATAGTTCTAGCTTTGATTCCTAGTCTGTGATAAGTTAGCAGCTAAAATAGTTAGCTTCAGCACTGTAAGCAAGTTGGGATTAGAAAAAATCAACCAGTATTCCCATTCCTGACTATTGACCAGGGATTCATTCAGGAAAGTGCCTATGCTATCCCCAAGAGTGAATAGCCAAATGGCACTCACAATCTAGGTCTTAAGCCACAGAGAACTGGAAAGTTCAAGGTTCTATCACTGGTCTGTGTTGGGTGCAGCAATTGCAATAATTAATTGGCCTTGGCATATAATCCACCGTCATTCCCATCCAAGGACTATTCCAGAAAAATGTGCATGCATGAATATCAGAGGTGGATGGAACCTGGCTGAGCTATGATATCGCCACAATCAAATAGCCTGTCAACATTATCTGGTCAGTTTCACACAAGACAAATAGTGACTTAACAAAGCAACAGAAGGTGACTGGCATTTGTGGAACTGGATCCCAGACAGAGGACAGTACCATCAAAAAGGTAAGGAAGAAAATTTGCAGAAAAAGAAAGTTGTATCAAAACCCAACTGAGCTTGCCAGTGCCAAGTAAATTCATCAGTAACGTCTATAAACCCTGTTCTCAAATGAGTCAACTTGTTCGTAGCACTCTGTGTGTTCAATAGTACTCGAATAATAAAGAAATATTGCATAGTTCAGAATATGTGTTGTATTAATGCTGAATACAATATAGTACATTCAAGGGGTGATATTGGCCCGACTTGGATAGTCCATACATTTTGCAATTACACTTTCAAATTGTGTTTATACTGTATTGACTATTAAAGGATCCACTAACTATTTCAATTCTGGTTTTGTGTAGGAATCATGAGGAATTACAGTATTTAACCTATCTCAACAAAGCTTTTAATATTTTCTTCAATAATTCTCACTCTCCAAATCCAGCTTCATGGCATTCTATTTTGGTCAGCTCAGTGTCTGACATGAATGGAAAGCCATCTTCATGTGTAATGATCTCAAACCAAGCAACTCAGAAATTTGCAGGTATCTACAGTTTTCTGTATGCCCAATAAAAAGAAAGACTTACATTTATTTAAGGATTTAACAAGCATTTATTTATTTTAAATTAATTTATTAATTAGTGCTAGAAATGTCAGTTAGAGGGGTGAAGTGCTTCACCTGTGAGATGTGGGAGGTCTGTGACGCTTCCAGCATTCCGGACGACTAAGTCTGCAGGAAGTGTACCCAGTTTCAGCTCCTCACAGACCGCATGGATTGGTTGGAGCGGCAACTGGATGCACTTAGGAGCATGCAGGTGGCAGAAAGTGTCATAGATAGGAGTTTTGGAGAAGTGGTTACACCCAAAGTGCAGGCAGATAGATGGGTGACCGCGAGAAGGGGCAGGCAGTCAGTGCAGGAATCCCCTGTGGCTATCCCCCTCTCTAACAAGTATACCGTTTTGGATACTGTTGGGGGGGATGGCCTATCACGGGAAAACAGAAGCAGCCAGAGCAGTGGCACCACGGCTGGCACTGTTGTTCAGCAGGGAGGGACAAAGCGCAGAAGAGCAATAGTTATAGGGGACTCTATAGTCAGGGGCACAGAGAGGCGCTTCTGTGGACGTGAAAGAGAATCCAGGATGGTATGTTGCCTCCCTGGTGCCAGGGTCAAGGATGTCTCTGAACGGACAGGGGGAATTCTGAAGGGGGAGGGTGAACAGCCAGAGGTTGTGGTACACATTGGTACCAATGACATAGGCAGGAAGAGTGACGAGGTCCTGCAGGGGGAGTTTAGGGAGTTAGGTAGAAAGTTAAAAGACAGGACCTCTAGGGTTGTAATCTCGGGATTACTCCCTGTGCCACGTGCCAGTGAGGCTAGAAATAGGAAGATAGTGCAGCTAAACACGTGGCTGAGCAGCTGGTGTAGAAGGGAGGGTTTCAGATATCTGGACCATTGGGATCTCTTCAGGGACAGATGGGACCTGTACAAGAAGGATGGGTTGCATCTAAACTGGAGGAGCACAAATATCCTGGCTGCGAGGTTTGCTAGCGTCACTCGGGAGGGTTTAAACTAGTGTGGCAGGGGGGTGGGAACCAGAGCAGGAGGACAGCAAGTGAAATAAATGAGGGGGAACTAGTAAATACGGCCAGTAAGACTAAGAGGAAGAGCAGGCAGGGAGATGTTGCGGAGCACAGCAGGACTGGTGGTCTGAAGTGCATTTGTTTCAATGCGAGAAGTATAACAGGTCAGGCAGATGAATTTAGAGCTTGGATTAGTACTTGGAACTATGATGTTGTTGCTATTACAGAGACTTGGTTGAGGGAAGGACAGGATTGGCAGCTAAATGTTCCAGGATTTAGAAGCTTCAGGCGGGATAGAGGGGGATGTAAAAGGGGTGGGGGTGTTGCATTACTTGTTAAGGAGAATATCACAGCTGTACTGCAGGAGGACACCTCGGAGGGGTCGTGCAGCGAGGCAATATGGGTGGAGCTCAAGAATAGGAAGGGTGCAGTCACGATGTTGGGAGTTTACGACAGGCCTCCCAACAGCCAGCGGGAGGTAGAGGAGCAGATATGTAGACAGATTTTGGAAAGATGTAAAGGTAACAGGGTTGCAGTGGTGGGTGATTTTAACTTCCCCTATATTGACTGGAACTCACTTAGTGCAAGGGGCTTGGATGGGGCAGAATTTGTAAGGAGCATCCAATAGGGCTTCTTGAAACAATATGTAGATAGTCCAACTAGGGATGGGGCTGTACTGGACCTGGTATTGGGGAATGAGCCCAGCCAGCTGGTCGAAGTTTCAGTAGGGGAGCATTTCGGGAACAGTGACCATAATTCCATAAGTTTTAAGGTACTTGTGGATAAGGATAAGAGTAGTCCTCGGGTGAAGGTGCTAAATTGGGGGAAGGCTAATTATAACAATATTAGGCAGGAACTGAAGAATTTAGATTGGGGGAAGAATTTAGATTGGGGGCGGCTGTTTGAGGGTAAATCAACATCTGACATGTGGGAGTCTTTCAAACGTCAGCTGATTAGAATCCAGGACAAGCATGTTCCTGTGAGGAAGAAGGATAAGTTTGGCAAGTTTCGGGAAGCTTGGTTAACGCGGGATTTTGTGAGCCTAGTCAAAAAGAAAAAGGAAGCATTCGTAAGGGCTGGAAGGCAAGGAACAGATGAATCCCTTGAGGAATATAAAGACAGTAGGAAGGAACTTAAGCAAGGAGTCAGGAGGGCTAATAGGGGTCATGAAAAGTCGTTGGCAAACAGGATTAAGGAAAATCCCAAGGCTTTTTATACGTATATAAAGAGCAAAAGGGTAACTAGGGAAAGGGTTGGCCCACTCAAGGACAGAGAAGGGAATCTACATGTGGAGCCAGAGGAAATGGGCGAGGTACTAAATGAGTACTTTGCATCAGTATTTACCAAAGAGAAGGACTTGGTGGATGATGAGCCTAGGGAAGGGAGTGTAGATAGTCTCAGTCATCTCATTATCAAAAAGGAGGAAGTGTTGGGTGTCTTGCAAAGCATTAAGGTAGATAAGTCCCCAGGGCCTGATGGGATCTACCCCAGAATACTGAGGCAGGCAAGGTAAGAAATTGCTGGGGCCTTGACAGAAATCTTTGCATCCTCATTGGCTACAGGTGAGGTCCCAGAGGACTGGAGAATAGCCAATGTTGTTCCTTTGTTTAAGAAGGGTAGCAAGGAAAATCCAGAAAATTATAGGCCGGAGAGCCTTACGTCAGTGGTAGGGAAATTATTAGAGAGGATTCTTTGGGACAGGATTTACTCCCATTTGGAAACAAACGAACTTATTAGTGAGAGGCAGCATGGTTTTGTGAAAGGGAGGTCATGTCTCACTAATTTGATTGAGTTTTTGAGGAAGTGACAAAGATGATTGATGAAGGAAGGGCAGTGGATGTTATCGATATGGACTTCAGTAAAGCCTTTGACAAGGTCCCTCATGGCAGACTGGTACAAAAGGTGAACTCACACAGGATCAGAAGTGAGCTGGCAAGATGGATGCAGAACTGGCTCAGTCATAGAAGACAGAGGGTAGCAGTGGAAGGGTGCTTTTCTGAATAGAGGGATGTGACTAGTGATGTTCCACAGGGATCAGTGCTCGGACCTTTGCTGTTTGTAGTATATATAGATGATTTGGAGGAAAATGTAGCTGGTCTGATTAGTAAGTTTGCGGACGACACAAAGGTTGGTGGAGTTTCGGATAGCGTTGAGGATTGTCAGAGGATACAGCAGGATATAGATCGGTTGGAGACTTGGGCGGAGAAATGGCAGATGGAGTTTAACCCGGACAAATGTGAGGTAATGCATTTTGGAAGGTCTAATGCAGGTGGGAAGTATACAGTAAATGGCAGAACCCTTAGGAGTATTGACAGGCAGAGAGATCTGGGCGTACAGGTCCACAGGTCACTGAAAGTGGCAACGCAGGTGGATTAGGTAGTCAAGAAGGCATACGGCATGCTTGCCTTCATCGGTCGGGGCATAGAGTATAAAAATTGCCAAGTCATGTTGCAGCTGTACAGAACTTTAGTTAGGCCACACTTAGAATATTGCGTGCAATTCTGGTCGCCACACTACCAGAAGGACGTGGAGGCTTTGGAGAGGGTACAGAAGAGGTTTACCAGTATGTTGCCTGGTCTGGAGGGCATTAGCTATGAGGAGAGGTTGGATAAACTCGGATTGTTTTCACTGGAATGACGGACGTGGAGGGGCGACATGATAGAGGTTTACAAAGTTATGAGCGGCATGGACAGAGTGGATAGTCAGAAGCTTTTTCCCAGGGTGGAAGAGTCAGTTACTAGGGGACATAGGTTTAAGGTGAGAGGGGAAAAGTTTAGAGTGGATGTGCGAGGCAAGTTCTTTACACAGAGGGTGGTGAGTGCCTGGAACTCGCTGTCGGGGGAGCTGGTGGAAGCAGGTACAATTGCGACGTTTAAGAGGATTCTTGGCAAATACATGAATAGGATGGGAATGGAGGGATACGGTCCCTGGAAGTGCAGAAGGTTTTAGTTTCGGCAGGCATCAAGATCTGCGCAGGCTTGGAGGGCCAAATGGCCTGTTCCTGTGCTGTACTGTTCTTTGTTCTTATATAGCTTGTTTCATGACTACTGGACATCTCAAAGCGCTTCACAGTCAACGAGGTACTTTCGACGTGTAGTCACTGTCGTAGGAAATACAGCAGCCAATTTGCACACAGCAAACTCCCATAAATGTTGTTATGACCAGGTGAGGAAGGGGTCTCAGGCTCCCATCTCACCCCTTCTCTGGTTTGGCCGTAACAGAGTTTATCTTTTTAAACACGGTGATTTTCCCTTACCACCTCAGTGAGCCTTTGCTCACTGCACTCTGATTACAATTTCAAATGAACCAATCAGACAGGTTTTCTTGGATTTAAACAAGAAAGATGTAAGTTTATTAACCTTATACTTGGGTTAACTTGGGTTAGTAAATTTGCGGATGACACGAAGGTCGGTGGAGTTGTGGATAGTGTCGAAGGGTGTTGTCGGGTACAGAGGGACATAGATAGGCTGCAGAGCTGGGCTGAGAGATGGCAAATGGAGTTTAATGCGGAGAAGTGTGAGGTGATTCACTTTGGAAGGAGTAACAGCAATGCAGAGTACTGGGCTAATGGGAAGATTCTTGGTAGTGTAGATGAGCAGAGAGATCTTGGTGTCCAGGTACATAAATTCCTGAAAGTTGCTACCCAGGTTAATAGGGCTGTTAAGAAGGCATATGGTGTGTTAGCTTTTATTAGTAGGGGGATCGAGTTTCGGAGCCGCGAGGTCATGATGCAGCTGTACAAAACTCTGGTGAGGCCGCACCTTGAGTATTGCGTGCAGTTCTGGTCACCGCATTATAGGAAGGATGTGGAAGCTTTGGAAAGGGTGCAGAGGAGATTTACTAGGATGTTGCCTGGTATGGAAGGAAGGTCTTACGAGGAAAGGCTGAGGGACTTGGGGTTGTTTTCGTTAGAGAGAAGGAGGAGAGGTGACTTAATAGAGACATACAAGATAATCAGAGGGTTAGATAGGGCCGTCCATGTCTCCGTTATAAAGACGTCTGCAAACGCGACATGAAATCGTGTGACATTGATCACAAGTTGTGGGAGTCAGTTGCCAGCATTCGCCAGAGCTGGCGGGCAGCCATAAAGACAGGGCTAAATTGTGGCGAGTCGAAGAGACTTAGTAGTTGGCAGGAAAAAAGACAGAGGCGCAAGGGGAGAGCCAACTGTGCAACAGCCCCAACAAACAAATTTCTCTGCAGCACCTGTGGAAGAGCCTGTCACTCCAGAATTGGCCTTTATAGCCACTGCAGGCGCTGCTTCACAAACCACTGACCACCTCCAGGCGCGTATCCATTGTCTCTCGAGATAAGGAGGCCCAAAAGAAGATAGGGTGGATAGTGAAAGTCTTTTTCCTCGGATGATGATGGCAAACACGAGGGGACATAGCTTTAAGTTGAGGGGTGAAAGATATAGGACAGATGTCAGAGGTAGTTTCTTTACGCAGAGAGTAGTAGGGGCGTGGAACGCCCTGCCTGCAACAGTAGTAGACTCGCCAACTTTAAGGGCATTTAAGTGGTCATTGGATAGACATATGGATGAAAATGGAATAGTGTAGGTCAGATGGTCGGCGCAACATCGAGGGCCGAAGGGCCTGTACTGCGCTGTAATGTTCTAATTCTAATTCTAATTCTAATTCTTATCATTCTAAACCGGTTAAAATTACTAAAATACGCGACGCATCCACGCACACGTGCATATGAGAGGCACACACACACAAATAGTTACAGAGGGGAAGAAAGAATTGGGAGGTTGAAGTAGAGTTGGTGATAAATGGAATACAAATACTGTCCTTAATGTCCTGCATGTAATGTCCTTAATTGAAGTTGGAGTCTTGGAGTCCTCACTGGGGCCACGTGCACAATTTCAGGCTTGCTTCTCTGGTACCAGAAGGCCGAAGAGTGGCTTCAAATGTTTGCTTGGTGGTCATTTGTAAAGTTCTGCAATCTTGAGGTTTGGAAGCTGCCACCATGGTTTTCCTGGGACTTTGCTGGAGAGAGAGACAGAGAGAGAGAGAGAGACTTTTCTCTGCCAGTCCCGTTGCAGTCTCTTGTTCACTCTGGGGCACAATTCAGTCTTACTCCAGCAGGTAGGTCATGTGACCATCTCTTTGTTTGAAACAACAGTTCCTGGAAGGGTGTTGGAATTTCGGAGTCTTTCAGACATACTCGGTGGGGGGTGGAGTTTGGTTCTAACAAAGTCAAAGGGGTGTCAATGTCTTTTGATTACCCCTATTGGCAAAACCAATGTCGCTAATTAAATCAGGGAGCACCCCCATTGTTCCAGCCAGACTGGTACATTTTCTTCTGTCTCTCAGCCAGCCTTTGCCTTCTCAAAATGCAAATGTGCTTGGCCATTTTTTAAACTGTTTAGTTCTGCTTTTTAAAAAGTTATTTGCAATGTCCATTAAAAGTTTCAAGCAGTGTTTCATATGATTAAATTAATATGTTTCCATTTGGCAGGTGTGATTTCCGCCACAGTAAGTGATAATGACTAGATAATCTGTTTTTATGATAGTAATTGAGAGATAAATATTGGCCAGGAGACCAGGGATAACTCCCCTGCACTTCATTGTACAGTGTCATGGGATCATTTACATCCACCTGAGAGGGCAGTTAGGGCCTCAGTTTAACGTCTCATCCAAAAGACAGCACCTCTGACAATGCTACACTGGAGGGTTAACCTTGATTTTGGTACTCAAATCTTGGAGTGAAGTTTGAACCCGGAACCTTATGATTCAGAGACAAGAGTGCTGCCAACTGAGCAACAATACACATTGCATATACTCTGCTATTTAGGTCCAGGGAGGTTAAGCACATGTTGGCAGAGCCAAGGCTTAGGGACCCCCGAAGTGTGCACAGGTTTTGGAGTTTAACCAGCTAGAATCGCACAGCTTAACCAGCACAGAGCACTGGCCAGCTTCCCAAATGCTTGTCAACTAAGATCACCCTAGCTTGCACGGTAACCAAATGAGAAGTGTCTTGGCCATCAACAAGTCTACCATTCCAGGTTCGAATAGTAAGCCAGGAGGTCTGGTTCATCATCAACAATGCTCAGCAAAAATGGGACATATAACATATTACAAAAATAAATCACATTCAGCTGTATATGTTTCTCTTAACCTCCTGAGTGCTCTGAAATAATTTACATTTCCATGTGTTGTTGGTCTGCATGGATTAGGGTTGGGGGGGTGCAATGAGTTTACTCTTCAACATCAAGCACTTTTGTGCTTGTACTTGTTTAATGCCTGATGGAAGCTGTCAGGTTTCTTGATTTAGATATTTCATCGTTCAGATAACCGGTATTTAAGGCTGACTTTAACTAAATGAAAACTTTTCTCCAAGAAGAACAGGAGGAGAAGAGAGGGGAAAGAATGTAGCCAAGTTAAATATTTATAATGAGGAGAGCAAAGTTTGAACAAGTAGAATGGAGTTAGAATAGACAGAGAAGAGTAAAATTAAAGTTAAAATTCAAAACAAGATGAGGAAATGGGAAAGAAGGGAGAATAGAAGGGGAAAAAAGACAGCAGGTGCTTTTAAAAACTATGATTTTAAGCTAACCCACCCAGAACAGGACAATTTTGGTCAGATTTGCATTCCACCTGATTTTATGTTACATTGACTTAAATGGAACATTAAATTGGGCAGGGTTAAATGGGGCTTTTGACTCAAACCCATTGCGTTCCTGCCAGGTAGGTCAGCTTAATATTTGGGGCAAAGTGCTTCTATTCATTTGTAATATGTAACTAAGGTTCTGGGGATAATTTAGTAATTCGGGGTTAACCTTATACTATTAATCCTACTCCTGACATTTAGTTTAGAGATACAGCACTGAAACAGGCCCTTCGGCCCACCGAGTCTGTGCCGACCATCAACCACCCATTTATACTAATCCTACACTAATCCCATATTCCTACCACATCCCCACCTATCCCTATATTTTCCCTACCACCTACCTATACTAGGGGCAATTTCTAATGGCCAATTTACCTATCAACCTGCAAGTCTTTGGCATGTGGGAGGAAACCAGAGCACCTGGAGGAAACCCACACAGACACAGGGAGAACTTGCAAACTCCACACAGGCAGTGCCCGGAATTGAACCCGGGTCGCTGGAGCTGTGAGGCTGCGGTGCTAACCACTGCGCCACTGTGCCGCCCATTTGAGCAGCTTTCTTGCTGTAATAATATAACAAATTCTTGGTGGGGGCCAATGATGGTGGAGACCAGGCAAAATACCCACTGGCGGGATATCAGACTTTGGAGTGGAACATAGATACACCAGGAATCTGCCCATTTTCCTTGTGCCCCAGATTCTCATCTGGGATGGAGCAGCCTCATCTTGCACCGACATTTCCTACATCCTTTGGATGTGGCTGGAAGAACTCCTGGACTACCCTGGGATAGTGGCAGAGAATGCTAATTGATTACCATAGAAATTACAGCAAGTTGTTCCCTTTGTTGCAAAGAAAAATATTCTTCGGAAATTTTCTTCAGCCCAGGAATGACCCCTTGACAGAGCAGCTGGGTTCTGTTCTGATTTACTGGCAGAATAGGGTAGATGCTTCTGAAATGCCCTCACACATGTGGGCTGCCCACCATGAACACTTAAATGACTGAGATGGAGACTACACTTCTGCTAGTGGAGATGGAACTCCAGAATTCTGGGCGTGCCTTTAATTTTAGCATCATAGTACCTGAGCTGAAAACACCAAAAAAAAAGCTAACCCTTTCCTTGAACCTGTGAGCAATCTAAGAGTTATAAAACAATAAAGCTCACAACATTTTGAGGCATTAGACATAGGCTGGAATTTTATCCTCAATGGACGGGAGCCGTCCACCAACTGAAAATTTAGTGACAAACTCACCTCCGCTTGGCCTGAGGATCTGGACCGCATTTTACAGTCCCCAGGCCTTTAATTGATCTGAGGCGGGACTTCCACCTCATTGAGGCAGGAAGTCTGCCTAATGGAGCTGCCGGCCAATTAGTGGGCCAGTAGCTCTCTGGCCCAGCAGCGCCACTGGGAGTGCTGGCCACTGCTGGGACTGCAACCCAGCTGAAGATGGAAGATGTCGGGGAACCCCGGAGACCGGATAAGTTTTTGGGGCCTCGCCGAGGGCAATCAGTCAAGCCTGGTGAGGCAAAGGTGGTCAATTGGATGGACGAGGTGAATGTTGGGCATTGGGGGTGTTTGGGGCATTGGGAGCAGCCGTCCGTCGGACACAGGGTGACTGACCAGGAGGGCCCCCCACCACAGGCCGTCGGAAAGCTGTTTGCTTTTAATAGGCAGCTTTTCTTGGGCCTGGGTCACCCACCAGCCAAGGGTAAAATCCCTGTGGTGGCGGGCGGAGGCCCTTAAGTGGCCACTTAAGGGCCTTGATTGGTCTGGGGCGGGTGGCTCGTTTTTGCCAATGCTGCCCTGCGTAAATTAGCATTCTCTGCCACTATTTTTGGGGGGGGGTGTAAAATTCCAGCCATAGTTTTTTGTCTCAAAGGGACAAACTATTTCTAATTGATTGTGCACTATTAGTACATTTTGGGGGGAAAATTGTTAGCTTTGGAATCCCTGCCCTGGCCCCGAAACTTAATAAAAACTGATGGCCGCTGCATAGTTGATGGAAAAAAATGAACATCTCAGAGGAGAAAATGTTTTGGTTTCAAAAAGTAGAAATAAGTTGCCCTGTTAGGCTTTTCATAGAATATCCTCTATTTTGGTATGTTATCTATCAGTTTCAATTTATTAATTATTAAAGGAAATTTCCTGCTGAGAAACTTTTGAAGCAGAAATTACTAAAAGCTTATGTGTAAATCTGCACATTTTAATAACATGTACCCGATATTTAGTGTATTTGTTTTATTTTTGTGAAAAAAAAGTAAAAGCTATTCCAGCTGCTATATGACGGCTGCCATCTTGGATCAAAGCCAGTTTGAGAAGCTGCAGCTGCGTGTTCCTGCTCCTTGCAGCCTTGCCCCCATTTCCCTGTCAGCACACGGTACAGGAACAGACACACAAAGCTCACTGCCACATCTGTCGTTGCCCCTGAAACCTGGGTGACTGCTCAGGCCAACAGGACTGGCTGTTAAAAGAGTGTTGTACCCTTACTAAGTTATATAAAATAAACAATTTCTACAAAAACCTTAGAATCATTTACTTTAAATACATAATATATGATGATTATTGCCTATCTTGCGACATAGAAAAGTTGACCTCGCACAGCTTTTTTTCACCTTGAGGTAATTCAAGTATACGCACCTCAACTGGAGCACAACAATCTTCTTGTACATAGGCTCATTATGTATTACAGTATTACCTCACTTTGCTGGAAGTTTCCAAGATTCTAACAGGTTCCAGGCAAAACACTCCAGTCTGTTGTGGAAATGACTCTGTTTAAAAATGTACATTATGTACATCCTTCAGTGTAGACCATCTGTTCTTCCTATTCTGAGGGCCACTGGTTGATACTTTTTAAGTATCCAGGGAAGTCAGAGATGCATCTTGAACTCCTTAAGCATAGTTATGGATGACCTCTGGCTAAACTTGTTCGTTTTTTTTTCTTATGCACTCCCCACGCATCAAAAAAAGTGTCAGCATTGATTTGTAACAACATAATTATTTTAATAGTGTTTTTGCACCTTTTCTGGCTTATTTAGAGTCTGTGTTATTTCAAGCATTTTATTTTGTTTTGCTTGAGAAGGTTGGATATATAAAGACTTTTTTCTCCTGTATATAGTAGGTGCCATAACAGCAGAGTGGAACCGGAGGCAACTGTGAGATAGACAGATGTCTCATGAATTTGACCCTAGTGGTTGATGGGAAACATAGAAAGATTTAAAGGAATATTACTGGGCTAAATGACAACCAACAAGCTATCAGACAGGGTAGATCCCACCTAACTAACCTTCTTGATTTTTTTTTTGAGGTTATATCTCAAATACTTGTCAACCTGGAATGAGTTTCTGGATGGGGCACTGGAAAATAAAAAAAATGCATGGACCCATTAAAGAGGCAGTAATTGGTTGAGATTGAGGATTGCAAGTCTTGATGGAAAGATGAACTTCGAGAGCCCCTTCCAAACCCACGACCTCTACCACCTAGAAGAATAAAGGCAGCAGACACATGTGAACACCACCACCCCACCTGCAAGTTCCCTGCCAAGACACACCACATCCTGAATTAGGAATATATCGCCATTCCTTCAGCAGTACTGGGCCAAAATACTGGAACTTTCTACCAAACAGCACTGTGGGTGTACCTATATCACACAGACTGCAGCAGTTCAAGGAGGGTGGCTCACCACCACCTTCTCCAGAGCAATTAGTGACAGGCAACAAACACCGCTCTTGCCAGTGACTCTCAGATTCCAGAAACTAGTAGAAAAAATGAGCTAGATGAGCCAAATAGCCTCCCTTATCTACATTTTTTGGTGCTTTTGGATATTTACAGAGCTGCTCCAGCAACCCAAGGTCAGCAAGCAGAATTAAAATGAAAAAAATGTGAATGCTTGAAATCAGGAATAATATCAGAATTAAAATAAGAACTAAGCAAATGATGGTTAACTTTATATTTGAACTTTCGTGCAGAAAGGAGGGATTCTACATTGATAACATTATCTATAAGGGAGTTACACAAATAGAGAGGTAAAGTATTAAGCTTCAGTGCGTATCAAACATTTTGATTCAACTTATTGTTGCGATACAGCTAATAGTGTTCCTGGGATAGGGGCATAAGGCAAACAAACTGGGAATTAAGTGTTTGTACCATATATAATTAAGGATGCAATATTCAAAGCTAATAATGGGAATAAAGAAAAGATAAACAAACAAAAAGAGTGGATCGGTACTAGGACCACTGCTTTTGTTGATATTTTTAACAACCTAGACTTGGGAGTATGTGGAAAAAATTTGTAGATGACATAAAACTTGGAAGTATTGTGAAGTGTGAGAAGGATAGTGATAGACTTCAAGAGGATATAGACAGGCTGACTGAATGGGCTGACACGTGGCAGTTGAAATTTAATGCAGAGAAGTATGAAATGTTACAGCCAAGTGGTTAAGGGGTGTGGGTGGTCCCCACTGTTCATCTCCCACCTGCAAGTGTTTTTGTTATTAGGGTTTTAACCTCTTTGTGTTTTATTTGTCAAATACACAGACAGCGACAGATTTTCTTGTAGTTTTAAAATAGAAAATTTGCTATTTATTGAGCAATATTCATTCCCGACATGAATACACACACACACAAGAAAAGATAGATAGAGAGGAAAAGGGGTAAGTGGTTTGAAGTGGGTAGATTTTCAGGGTTCACAGTAAATCTGTTAAATCTTCTCGGAGGTCAATTTCTCGTTTGAAGTTGCAGGTCTGTGTTTTGTAGATTTCTCCAGTAGCTGAGTCTTCAATCTAGAGATGGGGATCACCTTCAGTTCTCAGCTGCACAAGTTGAATTGTAGAATTCACTGCAGGGCACCTTCTTTGTTGTTTGCTGGATTTCTCCCAGCTCCCAGCTGGACAGGCTTTTGTGGTGTTTTTCCTGATTCTCGCCCTCCAGAGAGCTACTTTTTAAGCTCAAAAACCCCTCACACCTTGCCTCTGTCGGGAAAGGCAGATCCTTCTCCCTGTGGTGACCAGCAATGGCCAGGATGTGGCTACTTCACACTTTCTTTATTATTGCTGAAAATAGAGACATGTTATCGAAGATATTTGTCTTGCACTCATCAGGACAATCAAAATGTAAGGGAAAACAACAACTTTATACTGTATGAGAAGCGCTGATTGGTTGGAAAGTGGACTTTGAATGGTAGAGGTGTTGCCATGGGGAATGCACCAGTTTATGGTGACTGACAAGCTTTGTTTGAAATTTAAACCAAGCAGCTTGACTCTGATTGGTCAAGGCATTTCCCTGAAGAATGAACCAGTGAATGACTGTCACTTATTTTGTTTAGCTGAAACAGGTGCAATGTTTGTATATGTTCTTTCTGTCTGCAAAGTACAGAGCCCTGTGTATTATTATACGTAGCTTCCAGTATACACAAATGCACCACACTGCGAGCCCTATTGACAATTGTAAATTGGTTGTTAGCGTAATTCTTAGCACACTGAGAATTATTTAGAAAATGTTGTCCAGTCACAACTAAAGCTGGACACTGTGTTTTGAGTTTTGCAAGCACGGGCTGATTGGGTACAGCCTGTACCTTGCCCATTGCGAACAGTGCAAGGGACATGTTGGGACTTTCTTTGTTTCAGAAGAACCCATTCAATTGAAAAATGTCTCTTGATGGGTCGGGGATGGGTGTAATTGACACCTCTTAGCTTGGAATGTATTCTTTTGTTCTTATCAGAAAGTAAGACAGTTTGAATATAGAGTTTGACCTTCAGCTGTCATTTGCACCACATTGTCCACCTTTTTAAAGGAAAAGTCAATTTTTCATAATTCTTTAGTTTGGGTTCGGTATTTTCAATTGCAGCATTTCACGTGAGCGTAACAGAAGTAATACATTTTGTTAGAAAGACTGAGGAGACGCAATATAAGCTAAATGATACAATTCTAAAGGGGGTGCAGGAACAGAGAGACCTGTGGGTCTATGTGCACAAATCACTGAAGATGGCAGGTCAGGTTGAGAAAGTGGTTAAAAAGGCATACGGGATCCTGGGTTTTATTAATAGAGGCATGGAGTACAAAAGCAAAGAAGTTATGATGAACCTTTATAAAACACTGGTTCAGCCTCAACTGGAGTATTGTGTCCAGTTCTGGGCACCACACTGTAGGAAGGATGTGAAGGCATTAGAGAAGGTGCAGAAAAAATTCATGTTTCCAAGGATGAGAGACTTCAGTTATGTGGATAAACTGGAGAAGCTGGGGCTGTTCTCCTTAGAGAAAAGAAAGTTGAGAGGAGATGTGATAGAAATGTTCAAAATCATGAGGGGTCTAGACAGTGTAGATATAGCAAAACTGTTCCACTTGGCGGATAGGTCAAGAACCAGAGGACACTGATTTAATGTGAATGGCAAAATAACCAACGGTGACATAAGGATAAACATTTTTATTCAGTGAGTGGTTATGATCTGGAATGCACTGCCTGAGAGTGAGGTAACAGCAGATTCAGGCTGGAATTTTACGCCCCTCCCCCGGAAGTGGACTGGGAGGCACGGTGACATAAAATCAGTTGGGACGGTGGGAGCAAGGGCAGGGGAGGGGGAGCTGCTGTGCCCCTCACCTACACGTCCCTACTGGGATCTTACCAGTGGCAGAGTAAGTGGCAGGTGCCCTGCCCACCCTTGGGTCAATTGAGGCCCTTAATTGGTATTTTACCAGCAGCTGATGTGCGCTTTGTCACCTGGAGAGGTCACCCAGTAATACCTGGCAGCCTCCTTGCAGGCTGGAGGGGCAGGGGCCTTCTTAATTGGGGACCTTGTGCCCCACAGAGTTCACCCCAGCAGCACGGGCTGCCCTTGCTGGAACACCCAACACCACCACCCTCCTCCGTCCTCTTAATCGACCCCAACTCCCCCACATCAATCGACCCCACCTGGTAGATTGGTCCTGGAGAGTCCCAACCCCAATTACCTTTTTCTCCAGCTCCATCACGAGCAGAGTCCAGAGACTGCTCGAGTCCCAGCAGTGGCCACCACTCCCGGTGGTGGTACTGGGACTGAAGAGCTGCTGGCCCTCTCATTGGCTGGCAGCTCTTGGAGGTGGGGCCTCAGAGGGGGCGGAATCTACAACTTCAGGCAATTAATTGCCTAAGCCATGCAAAATGCAGTCGTGGCTTCCAGGGCTGGCAGACGTGGGATCACACCCAACTTTCCAGCCGGTGGGGCGAGGCCACTGCCTCCTCATGAAATTCTGGCCTCAATTTCAAAAGGGAATTGGATAAGTACCTGAAGAGAAAATTAAATTGAAGGACTACGGCACAAAGGGCTGGGGAGTGGGACTAACTGATTTGCTCTTGCTGAGAGCTGTCTCGGACAGGACGGTCTGAATTGCCTTCTTCTGTACTGTAACCATTCTCTGATACAATGGGCTGAATTTTACCATAATGTTTGAGGCCCCACTGCTTGTGGTGAAAGACAAACCATTAGTCCAGAGAGAGTGGACTAATAGACTAATGGACCAATGGACCCTCTCTGGACTAATGCCTTGTCTTTCACCACAAGCATTAACACACTCTTTGCCTTTGTACCATGACAGCTTTGTTATTTAATCTCTTCTGCCCTCTGCCCTATCGCACACCTTTTGTTCTCTTCCCCACCAAACCGCACCCCTTCACTTGTTTAAAACCTAATTCTTTTCTAACCTTTGCCAGTTCTGATGAAAGGTCACAGACTTGAAACGTCAACTCTGCTTTTCTCTCCACAGATCCTGCCAGACCTGCTGAGTATTTCCAGCACTTTCTGTTTTTATTTCAGATTTCCAGCATAGGCAGTATTTTGCTTTTATTCATTTCCATGCTGCCACTGTCCCTTTTATTCAATGAACTTCAGCTTTGCAGGCAAGCCTATTACATGGCACTTTATCAAAAACCTTTTGGAAATCCATGTACACCACATCAACCACATTACCCTCATCAACCCTCTCTGTTACCTCATCAAAAAACTCAATCAAATTAGTTAAACATGATTTTCCCTGAACAAATCTGTGCTGGCTTTCCTTAATTAATCCACATTTGTCCAAATGACTGTTAATTTTGTCCTGTATTATTATTTCTAAAAGCTTCCCTACCACAGACATTAAACTGACTGGTATATAGTTGCTGGGCTTATCCTTATACCCTTTTTTGAACAAGGGTGTAACATTTGCATTTCTCCAGTCCCCCTAGTACCACCCCTGTATCTAAGGAGGATTGGAGGATTATGGCCAGTGCCTCTGCAGTTTCCACCCTTACATCCCTCAGTATCCTTGGATGCATTCTGTTGAGAAAGATATATTCTGTTGAGAAAGAAAGCCTCTATGAGAAGGACGAAATATCCATGGCAAACCAAGGAAGTTAAGGATGTTATCAAATTGAAAGAAAAGGCATACAATTCTGTAAGGATTAGTGGTAGACCAGAATATTGGGAAAATTTTAGAAAATAGCAAAAAAGGATGGCTAAAAACAAAAGGAGAAATTAGAATATGAGAGTAACCTAGCAAGAAATATAAAAACAGACTGTAAAAGCTCTACAAATACATAAAAAGGAAGGGAGCAGCTAAACATTGGTCACTTAGAGGATGAGACTGGGGAATTAATAACGGGAAACAGGGAAATGGCAGAGATCTTGAACAAATATTTTGTACCTGTCTTCATGGTAGAAGACTCCAAAAACTTCCCAGTAATAGTAGAAAAGCAGGGGGCAAAAAGGATGGAGGAACTCAAAACAATCACGATCACCAGAGAAAAATTATTAGGAAAACGAATGGGGCTAAAGGCTGACAAGTCCACTGGACCTGATGGCCTGCATCCCAGGGTCCTAAAAAAATAGCTGCAGAGATAGTGGATGCATTGGTTGTAATTTTCCAAAATTTTGTAGTTTTTGTAATGGTCCCAGTAGATTGCAAAACCGCAAATGTAACGTCCCTGTTCAAAAAAGGGAGACAAAAGCAGGAACTATAGGCCAATTAGCCTCACATCTGACATTGGGAAAATGCTGCAATCCATTAATAAGGAAGTAGTAGCAGGACATTTAGAAAATCATAATACAATCAGGAAGTTAAAAGATTTTATGAAAGGGAAATCGTGTTTTACAAATTTATTCGGGTTCTTGGAGGATGTTGTCATGCTAGGCCCCCACCTCAAGAATGAGGCACATGGATTTTGTCATGAACATTGATTTTAAACTGTTACTGGAGTGAAGAAAAGACTTGTTGAACAGATCAGCCTTGGCTGGAAAGACATTTGCATATTAACAGACAATGTTTGGAAGGACAAAGCAGCCATTCCCTAATACATGCAACCCACAATGGACCCGTGGCTTGAAGAATGTTTGCATATTAACAGACAGTGCTTGGAAAGGACAAAGGACCATTCCCTGACACATTCAACCCACAACAGACTTTTAATCACCAGACGTTGAAGGTGGGAGAGCTCGCATTCCAGGTTGACAGCTGAGATGGCCGATTGCACGAACGGACGTGGTCAGCCCAGCTAGTCACATGACTGACCTGCTGGGCAACCTGAGTTTTTTGAATTTGTACAAACAGTTTGGGCAGAAATCAAAATGTTCCTGGACTGAGAAGATCTCCCCTGGCTGGCTCGCCACAGCCTCTCCTGTCTGCCTGCTCCCATCTCTTTCTCACGGAACTCCAAATCCACTGAAGACACATGAACCCCAAGAGAGAAAAGTCTCCTACAGAGAACAAGGTTTAAGAAGAATATTGGGCCCCAACAAAAAGCAAGACCTACCTACAATCAAGGACACTACAGTGAGCTCGAAGAACTGTAACAAAAACTCTTCAGATATTGCCTCAAACTTTTCCACTTTATTTCTTCTGCTCTTTTCTGTTTCTATTTGCATGTGTGTATTGCGTATGCATGCTAGCGTGGGTGTGTTGTGTATCCGTAGGTGTCAACCGAATTGGAGATTAAGTTTAATAAATTTCAACTTTTCTTCTTTAAACCTAAGAAAGCCTGTTTGTGCTGGTTTCTTTGCCTTATAATTGGAAAGCAGTGAACAATGATTCACCAAGGGGGAGCTAAAAACAGGGTGTGTTTAAAATTAAACTCTGTTACAGTAAGACCAGGTGAAGGCTGAGAGGGACCTCTAGATACCTTTCTCACCTGGTCGTAACAGAAATTTGGGTGCTAGAGTCCGGAATTGAAGCACAGACAAACAAGAGAAATTGGAAGTGTGAAGTCAAATTGTTCCCAAACAAAAAAAGAGCAAGATTACAATATAGGGTTTCTTGTAGTTGTGTGTACTTGAATACTAACAAGTCTGCAACTGAAGTTAGTAGCTCTACAAGCCAGGGCGAAGTAACCTGGAATAAGTTCAAAGCACTGTCTATGGAGGAGATGAGGAAAATGGCTGAACAGTGTGGGATCATTGTACTTGGCAAGGCTACGAAATCTGAACTCCTAAGGCGGTGGCCAACAATTTTCTCTTGAAACTGAAGAAGCAGAAACAGAGTTAGAAGTAGACCCAGACAGGGTATTGCTCGCAAAGATACAATTGGAACACAGGAAACTTGAATTAGAAGACAGGGAAAGAGAAAGTGAAAGAGAGTGACAGGAGAGGGAGAAAGAAAGAGCCATCCAGAAGGAACATGAAGAAAAAGAGAGGAGAGGGAGAGAAAAGAATATTCCAGAAAGAATGCAAAGAAAGAGAGCTGCAGCGGCTTGAGTTAACTAGGGGGTGACAGAGTAACCCCAGTGAAAGCATGGCCAATATAGAGGAGCGTAATTCAGGGTTGGGTACAAAATTGTTAAAACTAATTCAACTAATTTCAAAATTGAATGAGGAAGATGTAGAAGATGTAGAGGGGAGGCGGTGGCGGAGTGGTATTGTCACTGGACAAGTAACCCAGAGACCCAGGATATTGCTCTGGGGACATGGGTTCAAATCCCACCACAGCAGAAGGTGGAATTTGAATTCAATTAATAAATCTGGAATTAAAAAGCTAGTCTAATGATGGCCATGAAACCACTGTCGATTGTTGTAAAAACACATCTGGTTCACTAATGTCCTTTAGGGAAGGAAATCTGCCCCCTTTACCTGGTCTGGCCTACATGTGACTCCAGACCCACAGCAATGTGGTTGACTCTTACATGCCCTCTGCAAGCCACTCAGTTGTATCTAACCGCTACGAAGTCAATAAACAGGAATGAAACTGGACGGACTACCCGGCATCGACCTAGGCACCAGAAATGACAATGGTAAACCCAGCCCTGTTGACCCTGCAAAGTACTCCTTACTAACATCTGGGGGCTTGTGCCAAAGTTGGGAGAGCTGTCCCACAGGAGAAGTCCAAACCAGACAATTACCGCCCAATCAGCCTGCTCTCACACATCAGTAAAGTGATGGATGGTGTCATCAACAGTGCCATCAAGCGGCACTTGCTTAGCAATATCCTGCTCAGTGATGCTCAGTCTGGGTTCTGCCAGGGCCACTCAGCTCCTGACCTCATTATATCATTGGTTCAAACATGGACAAAAGAGCTGAACGCAAGAGGTGAGGTGAGAGTGACTACCCTTGACAGCAAAGCAGCATTTGACCATGTATGGAATCAAGGAGCCCCAGCAAAACTGAAGTCAATGGGAATCGGGGGAAAATTCTCCACTGGTTGGAGTCATACTTAGCGCAAAGGAAGATAGTTGTGGTTGTTGGCGGTCAATCATCTCAGCTCCAGGACACCACTGCAGGAATTCCTCAGGGTAGTGTCCTAGGCCCAACCGTCTTCAGCTGCTTCATCAATGGCCTTCCTTCAATCATAAGGTCAGAAATGGGGATGTTCGCTGATGATTGCACAATGTTCAGCACCATTCGCAACTCTTCAGATACTGAAGCAGTCCGTTTAGAAATGCAGCAAGACCTGGACAATATCCAGGCTTGGGCTGATAAGTGGCAAGTAACATTCACGTCACACAAGTGCCAGGCAATGACCATCTCCAACAAGAGAGAATCTAACCATCTCCCCTTGACATTCAATGGCATTACCATCACTGAATCCTCCACTATCAACATCCTAGGGGCTACCATTGAGCAGAAACTGAACTGGAGGAGCCATATAAATATCATGGCTACAAGAGCAGGTCAGAGGCTAGGAATCCTGCGATGAGTAACTCACCTCCTGACTCCCCAAAGCCTGTCCACCATCTACAAGGCACAAGTCAGGAGTGTGATGGAATACTCTCCACTTGCCTGGAAGGGTGCAGCTACAACAACACTCAAGAAGCTCGATACCATCCAGGACAAAACAGCACACTTGATTGGCACCCCATCCACAAACATTCACTCCCTCCACCACTGACAAACAGTGGCAGCAGTATGTCCCATCTACAAGATGCACTGCAGCAATGCACCAAGGCTCCTTAGACAGCACCTTCCAAACCCGCGACCTCTACCAACTAGAAAGACAAAGGCAGTTGGTGCATGGGAACACCACCACCTGAATGTTCCCCTCCAAGTCACACACCATCCTGACTTGAAACTATATCGCCGTTCCTTCATTGTCGCTGGGTCAAAATCCTAGAACTCCCTTCCTAACAGCACTGTGGGTGCACATACCCCACATGGATGGCAACTGTTTAAGACGGCACCACCACCTTCTCAAGGACAGTTAGGGATGGGCAATAAATGCTGGTCTGGCCAGCGACATCCTCATCCCATGAATGAATAAAAAAAAATGTTTTGTGTCTGTTGAGAAACTGGCAAGGCTGCTAAAAAGGCCAGCTGAGATCTGGCCTCTTTTACTACAAAGCAAGCTAACTGGAAAAGTCCATGACGTTTATTCCCTGTTGCCAGATGAGAGCTCATCAACATGAAAGGTCAAGGCTTGACCTTTCCCCCAGAAGTGCAGTGAACACCAGAATGGTGGTGAATGGTATTGGAAGGCAATATATGTCTATACCGGTACACCAGGTGCATCTGGAGTGCGACCTATTTACGGGACCAGTGCCCATAGGGATTGTCCCTAGTTTGCCTGTGAATGGAGTGGACCTGCTCCTAGGTAATGATCTGGCAGGGGTGAAGGTGGTAGCACACCCCCCCAGTAGTGAAAGAAAGACCGCAGGAGGTCAGAGAGACAGGGAGGAGGCGGGAGATAGACCTCGGCAGTTTCCCTGAATGTGTAGTGGATTAGGCCATGATCAAACCTGCACCCCAGAGGAGCATGCATTGGCATTGCAGGCAGATGACCATGAGGTCCGCCTGTCTGAGACTTTCTTTGGAAAGTTGGGAGACCCTGGGGATTAATTAAGTGGATTTTCCCTAGCTGAGGCTCAGCGAGTCGACCGAGTATTGTGAGAGTTAGCATAGGCTGCCCAGTCTGAAACTGAAGCAGATGGAATCCCTGATTGCTACTATTTAAAGAATGAGGTACGGATGAGGAAATGGAGTTCTCCTCACAGACCTGTGGGCCAGGAGAGGGCAGTAGTTCACCAGTTAGTGGTGCCGCAGAGGTACCAGAGAGAAATATTAAGAAGGGCCCACGAGACTACAGTATACGAAAGACCAAAGCTCGCATAAGACAGCAGTTTGATTGGTCAAAACTCCACAAAGATGTGGTGGAGTACTGCATGAGCTGCCACATGTGCCAGGTTGAGGGGAAACCTCAACCTGCAGTGAAACCTGCACTCGTAAGTCCTGTACCCATGTTAGCAGGACCCTCCAGCAGAGGGCTGGTGAACTGTAAGTGACCCCCACCGAGAACAAAAAGGGACAGGCAGGCACAAGGCTGCAAAAGGTTAGACAGGGAAGGGGAAAAAGTGACCAAGAGGGCAAATTAAAGGAAGTCCAGGAGGAATTCTGGATGAAAACCCCTACTGTCCGGTCAGTCAAACCCGAGAAATGTGAAAAGTTAGACCCCAAATCCTCCTGTGTAAATGCAGACACTGGAAGCACGCCACAAGAGTTGCTCACAGCATTTATAGGAACCTGCAGAGACAAAGAAAGTTGTCTAGGGGCAGAGAAACTGTAAAGGTGATGCCTCACCTAGTCCAAGTGCCACAGAGGAGTGCAGTAGAGTCTGTACAAAAACCTGCAGGCAGGAGTGTCCTCCAGGACAAAGGGGAGATTAGCAAAGAATCCTCCCCCACAGTCAGAACCAAAGAGATACCACCCATCCCCCTTTCAGACCTCAACAGGAACAAAGACCCTGGCAGCCATGGCAATGGCAGACGGAACAGAACCTTCCCAAAATAAAAGAACCACATGTTTATTGGTATGCCATAAAGGGGTCAATTAAAGCAGCACTGGCACCAAGAGAAGACAGGCTGCAATAAGTTTTAGGATTTATGAATGAATGGGAATGAATGAGAGAACTGCATGTTTTTTTCTGTATCTTACATTTTTCTCTCGACCCTTTTAATGAAATGTGTTTTTCTCAAATCGCATTTCATTCCTCTGGGTGTGGAACTGTCATGCTAGGCCCCCACCTGCCAAGAATGAGGCACATGAGTTTTGTCATGAACATTGATTTTAAAATGTTACTGGAGTGAAAAAAGGACTTGTTAAACAGATCAGCTGTGGCTGGAAAGACATTTGCATATTAACAGTGTTTGGAAAGACAAATCAGCCATTCCCTCACACATTCAACCTTCAATGGACTCTTGGCTGGAAGAATGTTTGCATATTAACGGGCAGTGCTTAGAAAGGACAAAGGACCATTCCTTGACACATTCAACCCACAATAGATCTTTGATCACCAGACATTGAAGGTGGGAGAGCTCACATTCCAGGTTGACTGCTGAGATGGCAGAATGCAGGAACGGACGTGGTCAGACCAGTTAGTCACATGACTAACCTGCTGGGCATCCTGAGTTTTTTGAATTTGTACCAGAAAGTTTGGGCAGAAAAGCAGAATGTTCCTGGACTGAGAAGATCTCTCCTGGCTGGCTCGCCACAGCCTCTCCTGTCTGCCTGCTCCCATCTCTTTCTCACGGAACTCCAAATCCACTGAAGACACATGAACCCCAAGAGAGAAAAGTGTCCTACAGAGAACAAGATTTAAGAAGAATATTGGGCCCCAACGAAAAGCAAGACCTACCTACAATCAAGGGCTCTACAGTGAGCGTGAAGAACCATAACAAAAACTCTTCAGATATTGCCTCAAACTTTTCCACTTTATTTCTTCTGCTCTTTTCTGTCTGTATTTGTATGTGTGTATCGTATATGCATGCTATTTTGTATCCGAAGGCATCAACCGAGTTAAAGTTTAACTTTAAGTTTAATAAATTTCAACTTAACTTCTTTAAACCTAAGAAAGCCTGTTTGTGCTGGTTTCTTTGCCTTATAATTGGAAAGCAGTGAACAAGGATTCACCAAGGGGGAACTAAAAACACGGTGTGTTTAAAATTAAACCCTGATACAGTAAGACCAGTGAAGGCTGAGAGGGATCCCTAGACACCTTTCTCACCTGGTCATAACAATGTAGTAAAGGGGATCCAGTAGATGTTGTGTATTTGGATTTCCAAAAGGCATTTGATAAGGTGTTGCATAAAAGGTTATGCACAAAGTAAGAACTCATGGTGTTGGGGGTAATATGTTAGCATGGATAGAGCATTGGCTAACGAACAGAAAACAGAGCATCTGGATAAATGGGTCATTTTCAGGTTGGCAAACTGTAACTATTAGGGTGCCACAGGGATCAGTTCTGGTGCTCAACTATTTACAATCTATATAAAAGAAAAGGCAGACTATATTGTGGCCTAATTTGCTGACGATACAGATTGGTGGGAAAGCAAGTTGTGAGGAGGAAAGGCCGGCTACCCGACCCGAACCCGACTGGACCCAACGACATGTGTCGGGTTCAGGTCTGGTCGGGTCGGACGCCCGAGTCTGGCATTCGGGTCGGACATGCTCTATCACAACTTCAGGTAAGTGGCTCTAATGTTAATTTACCTTTTGGGCTTGAAAGGTGGTTTTGTTACATTTATTTTAAGCTTGTGCAGATAAGCAACAAGGTGAAAAACGGAAGGTAGGTTAACTGATGGTCGGGTCGGGTTGGACGCGGAGTAAAATGGAAGGACTCGGGCCGGGTCGGGCTCGGGGTTGGATGTGGTTCTGTCGGGCTTGGGTCGGGTTTCATTTGCATTTCATTTCATTCGGCCTTGTTATTGCTATTACTGAGACTTGGTTGAGGGAAGGGCATGATTGACAACTAAATATCCCAGGATATCGATGCTTCAGGCAGGATAGAGAGGGAGGTAAAAGGGGTGGAGGAGTTGCATTACTGGTCAAAGAGGATATCACAGCTGTGCTGAAGGAGGGCACTATGGAGGACTCGAGCAGTGAGGCAATATGGGCAGAACTCAGAAATAGGAAGGGTACGGTATCAATGTTGGGGCTGTACTACAGGCCTCCCAACAGCGAGCGTGAGATAGAGGTACAAATATGTAAACAGATTATGGAAAGATGTAGGAGCAACAGGGTGGTGGTGATAGGAGATTTTAATTTTCCCAACATTGACTGGGATTCACTTCGTGTTAGAGGTCCAGATGGAGCAGAATTTGTAAGGAGCATCCAGGAGGGTTTTCTAGAGCAGTATGTAAATAGTCCAACTCGGGAAGGGGCCATACTGGACCTGGTGTTGGGGAATGAGCCCGGCCAGGTGGTTGAAGTTTCAGTAGGGGACTACTTTGGGAATAGTGATCACAATTCCGTAAGTTTTAGAATACTCATGGACAAAGACGAGAGTGGTCCTAAAGGAAGAGTGCTAAATTGGGGGAAGGCCAACTATACCAAAATTCGGCAGGAGCTGGGGAATGTAGATTGGGAACAGATGTTTGAAGGTAAATCCACAATTGATATGTGGGAGGCTTTTAAAGAGAGGTTGATTAGCGTGCAGGAGAGACATGTTCCTGTGAAAATGAGGGATAGAAATGGCAAGATTAGGGAACCATGGATGACAGGTGAAATTGTGAGACGAGCTAAGAGGAAAAAGGAAGCATACATAAGGTCTAGGAGGCTGAAGAAAGACGAAGCTTTGAAAGAATATCGGGAATGTAGGACCAATCTGAAACGAGGAATTAAGAGGGCTAAAAGGGGTCATGAAATATCTTTAGCAAACAGGGTTAAGGAAAATGCCAAAGCCTTTTATTCATATATAAGGAGCAAGAGGGTAACTAGAGAAAGGATTGGCCCACTCAAGGACAAAGGAGGAAAATTATGCGTGGAGTCAGAGAAAATGGGTGAGATTCTAAACGAGTACTTTGCATCGGTATTCACCGAGGAGAGGGACATGACGGATGTTGAGGTTAGGGACAGATGTTTGATTACTCTAGGTCAAGTTGGCATAAGGAGGGAGGAAGTGTTGGGTATTCTCAAAGGCATTAAGGTGGAAAGGTCCCCAGGTCCAGATGGGATCTATCCCAGGTTACTGAGGGAAGCGAGAGAGGAAATAGCTGGGGCCTTAACAGATATCTTTGCAGCATCCTTAAACACGGGTGAGGTCCCGGAGGACTGGAGAATTGCTAATGTTGTCCCCTTGTTTAAGAAGGGTAGCAGGGAAAATCCAGGTAATTATAGACCGGTGAGCCTGACGTCAGTGGTAGGGAAGCTGCTGGAGAAGATACTGAGGGATAGGATCTATTCCCATTTGGAAGAAAATGGGCTTATCAGTGATAGGCAACATGGTTTTGTGCAGGGAAGGTCATGTCTTACCAACTTAATGGAATTCTTTGAGGAAGTGACAAAGTTGATTGATGAGGGAAGGGCTGTAGATGTCATATACATGGACTTCAGTAAGGCGTTTGATAAGGTACCCCATGGTAGGCTGATGGAGAAAGTGAAGTCACATGGGGTCCAGGGTGTACTAGCTAGATGGATAAAAAACTGGCTGGGCAACAGGAGACAGAGAGTACTAGTGGAAGGGAGTTTCTCAAAATGGAGACGTGTGACCAGTGGTGTTCCACAGGGATCCGTGCTGGGACCACTGTTGTTTGTGATATACATAAATGATTTGGAGGAAAGTATAGGTGGTCTGATTAGCAAGTTTGCAGACGACACTAAGATTGGTGGAGTAGCAGATAGTGAAGGGGACTGTCAGAGAATACAGCAGAATATAGATAGATTGGAGAGTTGGGCAGAGAAATGGCAGAAGGAGTTCAATCAGGGCAAATGCGAGGTGATGCATTTTGGAAGATCCAATTCAAGAGTGAACTATACAGTAAATGGAAAAGTCCTGGGGAAAATTGATGTACAGAGAAATTTGGGTGTTCAGGTCCATTGTTCCCTGAAGGTGGCAACGCAGGTCAATAGAGTGGTCAAGAAGGCATACGGCATGCTTTCCTTCATCGGACGGGGTATTGAGTACAAGAGTTGGCAGATCATGTTACAGTTGTATAAGACTTTGGTTCGGCCACATTTGGAATACTGCGTGCAGTTCTGGTCGCCACATTACCAAAAGGATGTAGATGCTTTGGAGAGGGTGCAGAGGAGGTTCACCAGGATGTTGCCTGGTATGGAGGGCGCTAGCTATGAAGAGACGTTGAGTAGATTAGGATTATTTTCATTAGAAAGACGGAGGTTGAGGGGGGACCTGATTGAGGTGTACAAAATCATGAGAGGTATAGACAGGGTGGATAGCAAGAAGCTTTTTCCCAGAGTGGGGGATTCAATTACGAGGGGTCACGAGTTCAAAGTGAGAGGGGAAAAGTTTAGGGGGGATATGCGTGGAAAGTTCTTTACACAGAGGGTGGTGGGTGCCTGGAACGCGTTGCCAGCGGAGGTGGTAGACGCGGGCACGATAGCGTCTTTTAAGATGTATCTAGACAGATACATGAATGGGCAGGAAGCAAAGAGATACAGACCCTTAGAAAATAGGCGACATGTTTAGATAGAGGATCTGGATCGGCGCAGGCTTGGAGGGCCGAAGGGCCTGTTCCTGTGCTGTAAATTTCTTTGTTCTTTGTTGTTCTTTTAGTGAGGAGGACACAGAGGGCTAAGTTTTACCAGCCCCTCGGCATCATGGATCATGGTGGGAGGCCTGTAAAATGCTTGCGGGAGAGGCCCGCCACGACCCACGGCGCTGAGAAGGCCCCACCGGAGATCAATGGTGGGGGCAAGGCCTCAGTGCAGCCCTGGGGCCTTCATTTAAGTAAGAAAATCCATTAAAATGAAATGCAAATTAACTCACCTGGTCCCAGCAGCTGTCCCACGCCGATTTTAACGGCCGCTGGCCGCAACTTGCACACCTTTGGAACTCGGTACGGAGTTCTGAGACAAGACACTGGTGGGGAGGAGGGAGGAGTGTCGATTTCAGGGTGGGAGGGGTGAGAGGGGTGGGGGAGGGGTGAGAGGGGTTGGGGAGTGGCGAAAACACTTTTTATTGGCAGTGGGGATGGTGGGAAGGTGTTGAAGGGCAAATGTTACAAGGTTGGCCAGGGGAAAGTTCGTAATGGCAATAGAGTTTATTCAGGGTGGTGACCCTAAAACAGTGTGCGGGGGTGGGTGGTGTTGAAAGGGCCTCATGGCTGTAATAAAATTTTAGTAACAAATATACACAAATTGCCCTTTAAATATTACAATTTCATCGAAGGGCTTGAAGGTATATAGATAGGTTAATTAAGTTGGGCAAAAATTTGGCAGATGGAGTATAATATGGGAAAATGTGGGAAAAGGTAGGAAGAATAGAAAAGCAAAATATTTAAGTGCAGAGAGACTGCAGAATGCTGCGGTACAGAGGGATCTGGCTGTCCTGGTACATGAATCACAAAAAGTTTGCTTTCAGGTAGAGCAAGTAATTAAGAAGGCAAATGGAAGGTTGGCCTTTATTGCAAGGGGGCTGGAGTATAAGATAAATTGGCGGTTAGGATTGTTTTCCTTGGAGAAGAGAAGGCCGAGAAGTGATTTGATAGAGGTATTCAAAATCATGAGGGGTCTGGACAGAGTAGATAGAAATAAACTGTTCCCACTCGTGAAAGGATTGAGAACGAGAGGGCACAGATTTAAAGTATTTGGTAAGAGAAGCAAAAGTGACATGAGGAAAAACTTTTTCACACAGCAAGTGGTTAAGGTCTGGAATGTGCTGCCAGAGAATGTGGTGGAGGCAGGTTCAATTGAAGCATTCAAAAGGGAATTAGACAGTCATATGAAAAGGAAGGATGTGCAGGGTTATGGGGAGAAGGCAGGAGAATGGAACTGAGGGAGTTGCTCTTTCAGAGAGGCAGTGTGGTCACGATGGGCCGAATGGCCTCCTTCTGCACTGTAACGACTCTGTGATAAAAGTAGGGAAGTCTTGTTACAACCGTGTAGGACTTTGGTGAGACCACACCTCGAGTACTGTGTACAGTTTTGGTCTCCTTATTTAAGGAGGAATATACTTGCATTGGAGGCAGGTCAGAGAAGGTTCACTAAGTTGATTTATGTTGTTGTCTTATGAGGAAAGGTTGAGCAGTTTGGGCTTATACTCATTCGAGTCTACAAGAATGAGAGTTGATCTTATTGAAACATATAAAATTCTGAGGGATCCTAAAAAATTCCCAATCCTCTGGCCTACCACTAGTTTTTGCCACTTTGTATGCCTTAGTTTTTGATTGGATACTCTCCTTGACCGCCTTTGTTAACCACGGGTGGTTCATCCTTCTCACTGAGTCCTTCTTTTTGACCAGGATAAATTTTTGCTGAGCGTTATGAAATATCTGCTTAAACGTCTGCCACTGTTCATCCACTGACCTTCCCCTTAGTCTATTTTCCCATCCTGCTTTAGACAACTCTTTCTTCATACCTCTGTAATTGCCCTTGTTTAAGTTGAGAACACTGGTTTGAGACCCGAGTTGCTCTCCTCGAACTGAATTTGAAATTCTACCATGCTGTGATCGCTACCCCCTAGAGGATTCTTAACTATGATATCTCTTATTAATCCTACCTCATTACATATTATTAGATCTAAAATAGCCTGTTCCCTGGTAGGTTCTGCAACATATTGCTCTAAGTAACAATCCCTGATACACTTGACAAATTCGTCTTTCCTGTTACCTCTGCCAATCTGATTTGTCCAGTCAATATGTAGATTAAAATCACCCATTCTTCCATTTCATTACCTGTTGAGCTCATTAAACTGCTCATTAACAGGTTTGTCAGTATCAGTGAGCAATGTTTGAAGGCTGGGAACAGGGAAGACACCATGGGGGGAATATGACGGGGTTCTGAAGATGTGAAAAGTGTGGAGGTCCATGAGAGTTATGGGAAGGGCTGATTGAAATATTGCAGAGGCAATAAATAAAGCTCAGCTGCTTCAGTTGTGTCTCAGTTTAGCTATTGCTACAGCTAGAAGAGTTGAATTTTTCATTGGTAAGTGGCAGGAAACTGGAGGGTGACGTGAGCCTGCTGGCATCACAGGGGCAGCTGAGGTTGGCAGGAGAGGCCTGGTGAATGTACAAAGCCCAGCTGAGGGAGGTCAGATGGGTACAGGGTATTCTGACATTTGATAGAGCAGACAGAATGAGCTGCGGCCGATGCAACCTCCTGGACAGCAGGAGGCCAGAGGAGCACAGCGGGGGGCTGCAAGGGGAGGAAGGCGCTACCGAAGACGGGGCGGCACAGTGGCGCAGTGGAGGTCAGATGGGTACAGGGTATTCTGACATTTGATAGAGCAGACAGAATGAGCTCGGCCGATGCAACCTCCTGGACAGCAGGAGGCCAGAGGAGCACAGCGGGGGGGCTGCAAGGGGAGGAAGGCGCTACCGAAGACGGGGCGGCACAGTGGCGCAGTGGTTAGCACCGCAGCCTCACAGCTCCAGCGACCCGAGTTCAGTTCTGGGTACTGCCTGTGCGGAGTTTGCAAGTTCTCCCTGTGACCGCGTGGGTTTCTGCCGTGTGCTCCGGTTTCCTCCCACAGCCAAAGACTCGCAGGTTGATAGGTAAATTGGCCATTGTAAATTGCCCCTAGTGTAGGTAGATAGGTGGTAGGAGAATGGTGGGGATGTGGTATGGAATATGGGATTAATGTAGGATTAGTATAAATGGGTGGTTGTTGGTCGGCACAGCCTTGGTGGGCCAAAGGGCCTGTTTCAGTGCTGTATCTCTCTATAGCTCTATGACTCTAAGACATCAGGTGCACAGCCCAAGAGTCAGCTACCTGCAAATGACAGAGTGCCAATGCTGTAGGGTAATGCGTCTATCAAGGCAGATGGTCTCAGTTCTGTGTGCTCTGATCCACAATGACCTGAGCCCTCACAGCCTCCATGGCAGGCCCCTATCTACAGCTATCAAAATCTCCATTGCCCTGAATTTCTATGCAACTGAATCATTTTATGGATCAGCTGAGAACCCAGATGGTATCTGGCAGTTAGCATTTCATTAGGCCATTTGGCAGGTAACGGATGCCCTTTTCAGGAGGGCAGGGACTACACCCACTTTGACACAGATGGGCATTGGGTTCAGCCTTAATCGCTGGATTCCTCCAGGTGCAGGGTGTCATTGCTTGCACCCATGCGGCCATCAAGGCACCCAGCGACCGGCCAGTGAGACCCTTCCTGTTGGAAGGGCTTCCACTCCCTCAATGTCCAACTCATCTGCAACCACAGCAAGGGCTTCCTTTATGGGTATTCGCATCCCTGGCAGCTGCCATGACTCATTCATCCTCCACCAGTCCAGGCTACCTCTGTCCTTCACTCCATCCCCCAAAGTGCATGAATGGATCCAAGGGGACAAGGGAAATCCTTTGAAAAGATGGCTACTGACCCCTCTACAGGGTCCCAGACAGAGGCATGGAAACAAAAGAACCAGTGCCATCTGCTCAGCAGGACAACCATTGAACAGGCCATTGGATTTGTGAAGATGCGATTCTGGTGCCTGGGTCAGTCAGATGGCACCCTCCAATACCCTCCTACAAGGGTCTTGGTCATTGTGGTAGTCTGCTGCACTCTCCATAACATGGGCCTCCAGAGAGGTGTGGACCTTGAGGACAGTGAGGGCCTGGAAGTTGCAGCTCATCGGGAGAGGAGCAGGAGGTAAGAGAGGGGGAAGAGGGGACGGAGGGAAAGAACAGAGAAGTGCCCCTATGCATGACAAGGCAGTCTCCTCCTACCACCCTTCTGGAGGAGGACATCCCTCTTTCCCCTCACTGCATCCAGCACTAGATCCAGGTGGGCATTGATGATACAAGGGTCTGCCCTTCTCCTGGTGCTAGCCCTCCATCTCCCCATGAAATCTCGCTTCCCTCTGGAAGGCAGATCTCTTTTTCTCATTCATTCATTCATGGGATGTGAGCATCACTGGTTAGGCCAGCATTTATTGCCCATCCCTAGTTGCCCTTGAGAAGGTGGTGGCGAGCTGCCTTCTTGAACCACTGCTATAGTCCATGTGGGGTAGGTACACCCACAGTGCTAATAGGAAGGGAGTTCCAGGATCTTGACCCAATAACAGTGAAGGAACAGCGATATAGTTCCTAGTCAAGATGGTATGTGACTTGGAGGGGACCCTGCAGGTGGTGGTGTTCCCATGTATCTGCTGCCCTCATCGTTCTAGGTGGTAGAGGTCGTGGGTTTGGAAGGTACTGTCTAAGGAGCCTTGGTGCATTGCTGCACTACATCTTGTCGATGGTACACACTGCTGCCACTGTTCGTTGGTGGTGGAGGAGTATTTGTGGATGGGGTACCATTCAAGCAGGTTGCTTTGTCCTGGATGGTGTCGAGCTTCTTGAGTGTTGTTGGAGCTGCACCCATCCAAGCAAGTGGAGAGTATTCCATCACGCACCTGACTTGTGCCTTGTTGATGGTGGACAGGCATTGGGGAGTCAGGAGGTGAGTTACTCACCGCAGGATTCCTAGCCTCGGACCTGCTCTTGTAGCCATGGTATTCATAAGGCTACTCCAGTTCCGTTTCTGGTCAATGGTAACCCCCAGGATGTTGATAGTGGAGGATTCAGCAATTGTAATGCCATTGAATGTCAAGGGCAATGGTTAGATTCTCTCTTGTTGGAGATGGTCATTGCCTGGCACTTGTGTGGCGCGAATGTTACTTGCCACTTATCAGTTCAAGCCTGGATATTGTCCATATCTTGCTGCATTTCTACACAGACTGCTTCAGTATCTAAGGAGTCGCGAATGGTGCTGAACATTGTGCAATCATCAGTGAACATCCCCCCTTCTGACCTTATGATTGAAGGAAGGTCATTGATGAAGCAGCTGAAGTTGGTTAGGCCTAGGACATTACCCTGAGGAACTCCTGCAGTGATGTCCTGGAGCTCAGATGGTTTACCTCCAAAAACACAACCATCTTCCTTTGTGCTCAGTATGACACTAGCCAGCCGAGAGTTTCCCCCGATTCCCATTGACTCCAGGTTTGCTAGGGCTTCTAGATGCCATACTCGGTCAAATGCTGCCTTGATGTCAAGGGCAGTCACTCTCACCTCAGGACAACCAGCAGCCTCAGGGATGGCTGCCGTGGCAATCCACACGACCTGACCCACTGTAATTTTCAATCCCACTGGCACTGAGGCCCATCTCCATACCAATTATGGCTTTCCCAGTTGAAAATTGCAGTCTGAATCAGCTTCTCACAGGAGGCAGGTTTCAGCTTGAAAACCAGGCCCGCTTCTTGTTTCGAGCCTCCATAATGAAAATCCAGTCTCTTGTATCCAGGAATATTTGCAACGCAGCGCGTGCCCTCACCATGACATCATATACCCTCGTGGCTACATACATCTGCCTTATTGTATTCCCTCTTACCCTGATATCAACTAATACCTGACCACTTCATACTCCCGTGTCATCTGTCTCTCCCAATTCTCTGTGCACCTTGTTTTTCCTCTCTAATGTTACCTCCTGGTTCCCATCCCCCTGCCAAGTTAGTTTAAACCGTCTCTAATAGCACTAGCAAACCGCCCTGCAAGGACATTGATCCCAGCTGTCTTCAGATGTATGGGTCCCATCTCTCCCACAACAGATCCCAAGGTCCCAGGAATCTAAAGCCCTCCCTTCTGCACCATCTCTCCAGCCATGCAGTCACCCTGCTCTCTCCTCCTATTTCTATGCTCACTTGCTTGCAGCAGTGGAAGTAATCCAAAGATTACTACTTCTGAGGTCCTGCTTGTTAGTTTCTTTCCTATCTCCCCAAAATCTGCCAGCTGGACCTCATCCCTCTTTCTACCTATGTCTTTGGTACTGCTATGGACCACAACCGCTGGCTGTTCACCCCTCCCCCTCAGAGTGCTTGACACCTGCTCAGTGATATCCCTGACCCTGTCCCAGGGAGGCAACATACCATCCTGGATTCATATCTGTGGCCATAAAAATACCTGTCTGTTCCCCTAACTATAGAATTCCCCCATTACTATTGCTTTTCCAATCTTCTTCCTGCCCCCCTGTACAGCTGGGCCAAATGTAGTGATGTGGACTTGGCTCCAGCTGCACTCCCTAGAGGAACCATCACTAAGACCAGTATTCAGAATTGAATATCAGTTGGAGATCGAGATGCACCTCAGGGGACTCCCTCACCATTGGCCTGGTCCTCCTTGACTGTCTGGCAGTCACCCATTCCCTCTCTGCCTGCACACCCTTAATCAGGGGTGATCACATCCAGAAAAATGCTAATCATAAAACTCTCAGCCTCACGAATGCACCGCAGCGATGCTAGCTGCTGCTCAAGCTCCAAAACCCAGAGCTCAAGCTGCTCCAGCTGATGACACTTCCTGTACAGGTGGTTGTTCAGGACATGAGAAGTGTCCTGGAGTTCCCACATGGAACAGGATGTGCACTCCACGGGTCCAAGTTACCCTGCCATGCCTCTATTCATTAGACAATTAACTGATTTAACATAAATATACCTAAGACCTAAATAAACGCTTACCAGCTACTCGCCAATCACAGAATCACAGAATAATACAGTGCAGAAGAGCCCTTCGGCCCGAGTCTGCACCGATGCACTAAAACACCTGACCTGTGTACCGAATCCCATTTGCCAGCACGGCCCATAGCCAATCAGCTGCTTCCCTTGTGTTGATGTTATTTTAAGGTTAAATGAAATGTTTTTACTTAGCTGTTATTATCTATATAGCTCAAATTTTAATTTACTGAAAAATTCAGAACCTTTCGGTGTTACTATCCCTTGCTATTTAATTTTAACAGTATCCCCTAGATCTGATTAATTGATTGAATACTGATCTTCATTCTATGAGAAATTATCAAAATGGTTTGAGATATTTATACTTATTAATTGATCTAGTCTTACTTCACAGGAAAGTTATTCAACAACTTTTGACACCAAGTCACAAAAGGAGATGTTAGGGCAGTTGCAGAATGCTGCGGTACAGAGAGATCTGGGTGTCCTTGTATATGAAACACAAAAGGTTAGCATGCAGGTACAACAAGTAATTAGGAAGGCAAATGGAATGTTGGCATTTATTGCAAGGGGGATGGATTATAAAAGTAGGGAAGACACATGTCAGGAATGTGATGGAATACTGTCCACTTGCCTGCAGTTCAACACCGTCCAGGACAAATCAGCCCACTTGATTGGCACCTCATCCACCACCTTCAACGTTCACTCCCTTCACCCCTGACGAACAGTGGCAGCAGTGTCTATCATCTAAAGATGCACTGTAGCAATGCACCAAGGCTCCTTCAACAGCACCTTCCAAACCCACGACTTCTACCACCTAGAAGGACAAGGGCAGCAGATGCATGGGAACAGCAAGTTCTCCTCCAAGCCACACACCATCCTGACTTGGAACTATATCACTGTTCCTTCACTGTCGTTGGGTCAAAATCCTGGAACTCACTTCCTAACAGCACTGTTGGTGTACTGACACCCCAAGGACTGCAGCAGTTCAAGAAGGCAGCTCATTACCACTTTCTCAAGGACAATTAGGGATGGGCAATAAATGCTGTCCTAGCTAGTGACACCTACATCCCATGAAGGAATTTTTTAAAAAGGAAGTTTTGCTAAAACTGTTCAGGGCATTATAGTGAGACAGCACCTTGAGTATATGTACACTTTTGGTTTCCTTACTTAAGGAAGGATATATTTGGAACCAGGTCAGAGAATGTCCACAAGGCTGATTCCTGGGATGAAGAGGTTATGAGAAAAGGTGGAGCAGGTTGGACCTATATTCATTGGAGTCTAGATGAATGAAAGGTGATCTTATTGAAATATATAAGATTCTGAAGGACTTGACAGGGTGGATGCTGAAAGGATGTTTCCCTTCATGGAGGAATCTAGAACTAGGGGGCACAGTTTCAGAATAAGGGGTCTCCATTTTAAGATTGAAATGAGGAGGAATTTCTTCTCTCAAACAGTGGTTAATCTTCGGAATTCTCTTCCCCAGAGAGCAATGGAGGCTGGGTGATTGAATATATTCAAGGCTGAGATAGACAGATTTTTTTATCTACAAGGGAGTCAAGGGTTATGGGAGGCAGGCAGGAAAGTGGAGTTCAGGTCACAATCAGATCAGACATGATCTTACTGAATGGCAGAGCAGGCTTAAGGGGCCGAATGGTCTACGCCTATTCCTATTTCTTTCTTATGTTCTTAAGTGCTTTACAGTTGAATAATGTTGAATAAGTCCAACACAATGCCAGATCTAAACAAATAATTGTTATTTTTGTGATGTAAATTTTTCTTTTCAATGACATAATAAACTTTTGTATAATAATTGAGCTTCATAAAAAATAAAATTGATTCTTTTAAAAGGACAAGATTATGATATATTCATATGTGGCATATGGCAGTATATTTGCTTTTTGAATTAAGAACAACAACAACTACATTTATATAGTAATATAAAAGCAAAATATTGCAGATGCTGGAAATCTGAAATATAAACAAGAAATGCTGGAAATACTCAGCAGGTCTGGCAGCATCTGTGGCGAGAGAAGCAGAGTTAACGTTTCAGGTCAGTGACCCTTCTTCCCTAAGCCCTAGCTGAAGGCACAACTGCAAATAACGGAGCAATTAAAATTGGGGATGCACAAGAGGTCTGAATTGGAGAAATGGAAATATCTTAGGAGGATGTAGAGATGGAAAAGGTTGCAGAGATAGGGAAGGGTGGGGCCATTGAGGGATTTGAATACAAGAAAGAGAATTTTAAAATTGAGGCATTGCTCAATCGAGAGCCAATACAAGTCAGCGAGCACAGGGTGATAGGTGAAGAGGACTTGATGTCAGTTAGAATACAGCAGCAGAGCTTTAGATGATGTCAGGTTTATGGAGGGTGGAAGATCAGAGGCCAGCCAGGAGTTCATGGTACAGAGATTGGTCGAGAGCAGAGTTGTCCAACACATGGCCCACAGGCCAGAATCCAGCTCACTGAAGGTTTCCATCTGGCCTACCAGTCCTCTGTGATGCCTGTCTGTGATTGGTTGCTGTCTGTGACTGACAGTGGGCTGCCCAGGCGGGGTGAGCGCTGAAAGACAGTTCGCGGCACAGGCGCACTGAGATTGGCCGCCCCTCCTGTATTCGTGCAGTTCAGGGAGTAGGCAGGAATGGGAGCAAGGAGCAGAGAACCATGAGCAGGGAGCAGGAATGGCAAACAATGAGCTGGGAGTGAGTGAGACACACAGAGAGGGAGGGGGCAGGGTGGTACAGAGGGGGGAGAAGGTGACAGAGAGGAAGGAGGAGGGGGACAGAGACAGAGAGAGGGGAGGGAAAGAGAGAAAGCTACAGAGAGAGCTCAGGGAGAGACAGGCAGTGGGGAGAGACACAGAGAGAGGGAGGAGGGAGAGAGATACAGAGTGAGGAGAGACACAGAAAGCGAGGGAGAGAAAGAGAGGGGGAGAGAGATAGACACAGAGGGCTGAATTTTATTAATGCGCCGCATTGCGGTGGTGCACTTTGAAGTCGGTGGCTTGCCCGCACTGAGCGGCCGATGCCAAGCCCCTGTGATATTTCGCGCGGGGGCTCATTAGCATCACTGCGACGTGCCTCCCCCTCCCATATTATGTGGGGAGAGGCTGGACATCCGGCGCAGTGAGGGACCTTTTGTCAGCTGTGTAGCAGGTGTTGGGGCCCTATTTAAAGTGTCCCAGCACCTGCTTCCCGACAGCTGCCAAAGAAATACTTACCTCACTATTGGAGAGTGGGGCTGCTGTCAATCTGGCAGCAAAACAGAAATTGCTGGAGAAACTCAGCAGGCCAGGCAGCATCTGTGGAGAGAGAAGCAGAGTTAACTTCCAGGTCTGTGAACATGGTCACAGACCTGAAAGTTAACCCTGCTTCTCTCTCCACAGGTGCTGCCAGACCAGTTGAGTTTCCCCAGCACCTTCTGCTTTGCTGCCACATACATACCCTGCTGTGTCCCAGTGTCCTGTAAAGTTGCGATCCTCTTCTTCCACCCAAGTGTAACATTCCTTCTTGTAGGCATCCTGCACCTGGGAGAATGATCTTAATTTTGAACATACCAGGATGTGAGACTGCATTGTATCATAAAAGGAAAATACACAACAGAAATAACACCATAATTGAAGAATATCCACATATCTTCTAATCATCTGACTGTGAAAAGCCGCATACTAATATGCATTTGGAATCTGTAATAATTTCTCTGCTAACTGTTATGTAAAAAGACATGTCACTGCATTTAAAGGAATTTTTTAAAGAATCAGGAAAATATGTTCATATTCTAGCTGCATTGCCAACTCGAAGAATGACATCAATAATTATGATCAGCTGCTGCAGAAGCAAAGTGTACATGAACATGTGTCGATATGTCATAGATGAAAAACCATGACAACAGCACATACTTCCTCACTAGTCCTGCACTGGTTTTCAAATGTGCAAGAAAAACCTTGCAGCCAGAAGTTAGCGCAGTTACACTGTGGAATTACCTTTGCATTTAAAGGACCAGAGCAAAAACTGAAGATGGCAGAGGGGTACTCTAGGGTGGCCCCACAGTTCAGCGATGCCTCCCTGCTCACTCTCCTCCAGATGTGCGGGCAGGGTGGGAGGTCCTTTTCACCAGTGATGTTGAGAAGAGGCCCTCCTGCCTGACCAAGGCAGCCTGGCTGGAGATGTCAGAGGAGGTGAGTAGCCAATTGTGCCATCTGGCATCAAAGGGTCCAATGCCAGTAGAGGATAAACGATCACTCCCCTAGCCAGCCAGGGCCCTGTAGGCCTCGTGCGCACAGGGTATGACTGCCTAAGTCATCCACAGCCAAAGGGCAATCATATCAGCAGCCTTCCTACAGTCAGGCTGCTGGCGCAGAAGTGGCACCGTGTAGGAGCACCCACAAGCATTTCCAAAAAGCACTGTGACACAAATGGTTTTCCATGGATGACACAACAATGTAGAAAAGCCAAAATCAAAACCTTCTTCACTAACATGTGCGTTGCTTTTACTGTGCGAATGAAGTGTGCCAGCATGTACCGATCGTGGCTCCTCCCATTCAGAACTGCCAATGTATGGAATAACATACTCCACAGATGCAGTAACATGGGCAATGGCTCAGTCTGCTGCTGCCAGTAATGGTGGACACAAAAATGCTGCAGATGCGGACTGCTGCACAACAGGTGAACGAGGGTGCTGTGTGGCTTGCAGAGCCCATGGTGGTTCCTATGGCGTGGAGAACCTTTGATCAATGAGGCGCTGCTGTGCATCCCTAGCTCGCTGCTCGCATGCAGCGCTTGGATGCTGTCTGTCCTCCCATGTGCCTTTCCTGCTGTAAGTCCTCAGCATCCTCATCATCTGAGGATGACTCCTGCTCATGTCTCTCCTCATCCTTCAAAGCCTCCCCCCTATTGAGTGTGTAGTTGTGCAGAGTGCAGCAGACAGCAACGATGCGAGCTACCCTTCCCGGTTCGTACCGCAGGGCACCACCCAATCTATCCAGGCAGCGGAATTGTATTTTCGGCATGCCGATCGCCTGCTCAATGGTGGCTTTTGTAGCTCTGTGGCTGGCGTTCTATCTCTCTTCTGCAGCAGTGGTGGGGTGTCTCACTGGTGTCTGGAGCCATGTATGCAAGGGGTAGCCCTTGTCTCCAAGAAGTCACCCCTCAAGCTGAACCACTCAGTGAACAGCAACGGCAGCTGGGACTGGCACAGGACGAAGGCATCATGGCAGCTGCCTGGAAAGCAGGCACAGATTTGCATGAAGCGTTTCCGGTGATCACATACGAGCTGCACGTTGATTGAGCGGAAGCCCTTACGGTTTACGTATTCAGGTGGTCGTCCTGCGCGGTCCTTAATGGCCACATGCGTGCAATCTATGACCCCTTGCACCTGTGGGAATCCCACGATGGAGCCGAAATCGATGGCCCTCTGGGCCTGGCTTTCAGGGTCCATCGTGAAGCAGATATAGTCACCGGCCCACTGGTACAGGTCATCAATGGTGGTGCACTGTGTGACCCCACAAAGGTCTCCAGTGGGCCCCTGAAATGATGCAGAGGCGTAAAAATTAAGAGCTGCTGTCACTTTCAGGGCCACAGGCATAGGAGGTCGCCCGAAGCCCAGGAAGTTAAAAGCACTTAATTTCCTTCACTTTTAATTTAAATTTTCAGATAATAAAACAAATTTTGCTTGTATTGAGAGATGCTTGGATAAAGATAAAGAAAACATTTTTTAAAAGATAAAGTATTATTTTTAAAATATGTGGGACTTTTTTTATCATTATGGAGAAATTTGACGTCCCACAAATATAAAATTCGCTTTTCCGGGCCAGTGAGGGTGCTTAGCAGTAATTATAAAGTTAGTACACTGTTAAAAACCCAGTTACACTTCATTCAACAAGGTGCAACCTTTTCAAAGGTTTGTACAACAAGATTAAGATTAAGAGTGGTGAGCCTGTGGAATTCATTACCACAGAAAGCAGCTGAAGCCAAAGCGCTGTATGTTTTCAAGAAGGAGTTAGATATAGCTCTTGGGGAGAAAGGGATCAAAGGATATGGGGGGAAAGCGGGAAGAGGATACTGAGTTGGATGATCAGCCATGATCATAATGAATGGTGGAGCAGGCTCGAAGGGCCGAATGGCCTACTCCTGCTCCTATTTTCTATGTTTCTATGTAAGAGTGAAAGTGCTCATGAATTCAATGGATTTCCATGGATTGCAGTCTGGGGAGGGTGGGGCGGGGCGGGGGGGGAGACGGAATGCCTCAACGGCGCACCGTTAGGGGAGAGTAAAATCATTGATAATAACTTCTCGATTTCTAAATTATTCTGTGCATGTGTGGACTCCAGAGGTTGCTGTTAGCTTCAGGGGATTAATGATGGCCAATGCTAATAGTTTTGCCATCAAAACCACTGCATAATCTGGGTGTATATATCTCTTACTGATATTCTAACAATCTCATAAAAAAACATGATGCATGGATAGGTTACCTGGAAGAATACAAAATAAACACCAATTATAAAAATAATTGTAACTGTACTTTGTCATAGACAACAGTGGTGTGAGTGTGAGTGAGCTTTACAGCTTTACATCATAGTTTGTGGATGACCCTGGAGACATTTTCTTGAGAGCATTAGGGTGTACTACTGCACCTGCCTGCTGTTTCAATGTTTGGCTGGTTTCTGACTGAGCCGTCGTAGCATTGTGATTTAGCCTCATTCAGTTAGAGTAAATCATGTCCCTGTTGTGTGGTACTTAGCTGTAGTGGGAACATTGTCAATATGCCAGCACATTGTGGGCGGTCAGCCAGGAATGGGGACCAGATTCAGAAAACATATACATTCAAGGTGAGAAAACTTTTCTCAGACTAATCTATGTTTTATCTTATCTCAATGCACACTGACTGACCTGCAGATTGAGATGTGACCAGCTATCTGCTCGCTCACTGTGAATTGGTAGAAACTCCCGTTCCTTACTTATTTATCCATTTATGCCAGGAATTCCAATGTTGTACTATAGAAGTCCTTTACTATTGAAAATATAAAACCTCATTGGTTTATAATAGTTTATAATATAGTTTGGGAATTTATTTCTTTGACATTAGAAGCTCTCTATTACAAAGTAAGAGCTATATTGATATGACAGGCTTTTGATGACCCATTTGGACAAGCTGAAAAAAGTAAACTTGTTTGTGAGCACCACAAGATGCCCAATGGTAGGGCAGGATTTTCCCTCCAGGGACGAGAAACAACGGGACTGTTTCCGAGTGCCGGACCCACCTCGGGAGGAAATAGTCGCTCATTGTGATTTTCAGATGGGCAGTCCCTTAATTGGCCAGGAGAGGTTGGTGGGTGGGCTCTTGAAGCTGGAGAGCCAAACAGAGGCAGGAGCAGCAGGCTGCAATAGAGGGTAAGGGAGAGAGTGTTTCAAGCTGGTGGGGCCCTCTCTCCAATCTTTTTAAGAATTAAATTAAAAATGGATCTTGCAGCTAGGCAACCACTGCTGAGAGGGGGTGGGGGGATGGGGGGGGGAACCCCTCTTTTGGGCGGCCTGTGGCTGCTTCTGCACCCAGCAGGCAGGGAGGGCCTCTAAGTCTGCCTGCAGGCACCTAAGCTGGTCCCTGGCACCTGACTGGAAAATCCAAGTTGACCTCCATTAATTAGCATCAATAGGTTCTTAAGGAGGTGTGACGCTACCTGCTTCATGCGGGTGGGTAATCCTGCCTTCCCCCATCCTGCCTCCGCAAAAATGGCCCGGAGGTGGGATGGAGCCAGGGAACTGGTACACCAGCCAGCAGCGCTACTTTTAGCTCCCATCACCTCTGCTCCCAGCCTCATTGGAGGCTCAAAATTCAGCCCGTAAAGTTGGAATCAAAGTGCATTACATAAGTGAAGAACAATTTTTACGATTGAACAGATTTTGGAGATACTATTGACTAAAATCATAGAAACTTCAGAATATAAGCTGACCTAACTGTATACTATGACTTGTATAATACAGCTACGCAATTAACTTCCAGTTGATGCAACTGATAACGTGTGTGTCTTGTATGTTACTCCCTTATTTTCCCCCCCAAAGTCTCTTTATGCCAAACACCTCTCTTGGCCAAAAGAAATTCCAAGGGAAGTTTGTTTCCAGTTTTACTCTTCAGGATTATGATTTCAATTCCATGATCAGACAGCTGCTATGTTTATCCTTCAATGTTGATTTTCCAATCACCTACACCAGGTGTCCAGGTGGAGAACAGGTGCAGGGGATCTGTAAATTGAGCAAGCAGGCTTTAGGTACGTTTGCACCTGGTTCTTTCTGTATAAAATTTCTATCCTGTTGTCTTGTGTGTGCTCGTGCATAATTTGTGCCATATCCTCATTAATACCTCACAATGTATGCACAAATATTTAAATGCAACCTAGCTCTCCTTCAACACAAAAGCAAAATACTGCAGATGCTGGAAATCTGCAATAAAAACAGAAAATGCTGGAGATACTCAGCAGGTCTAGCAGCATCTGTGCACAGAGAAACAGAATTATGGGCAGCACACTGACATTGGGATCAAACGGGGGTCCTGACCCCACACTATGGGCTGGATCTTAAAGAGCTCAAAAAATAATGGCCCACCCGTGCGGGCTGCACACCAAAGAGCCACCGTGATCTTAAGTGCGGCGGCTCATTTAAATCGTCGGGGTAGCCCGCACCCTCCCAATCTCGTGGAGGGATGGACTGTCTGTCTCTGGCAATGGCATCAGCTGCCTGCATGCAGGCACTGGCGCAATTTTTAAGGGCAGCCACCCTTTAAATTTTTAAAGTCTGACGTCCCTAAAATTAAATAAATAAGTTTATAATGCCCATTTCCCACTCCCCCAATAACATTTACAATAACTATTTACCCTTTCCCCCCAAAAAAGCACTTACCTTTTACATCTAACCTTCCACCCCCAAAACGGCACAAAGTTTAAAGTTAAACCCTTCCCACCATCTCCTACACCCATTACATATATTTGATTCCATCCCCTCCCCACCCTCAAACTGATAAACTTACCTCCACCCCCCTCCTCTCCTGTGTGGCACCTCGTTTCCCTGGGCAGGGCTCTGAAGGCACGGGAGTGCCAGCTGCCGCGCAGAAGATCACGGCGGGCCCTCAAGATCGCAGGTAAGTCTCTTTAAATGTATTAATTTTATTCATTTGAATATTTAAATTTGGTCCTGTAGCCCAGCAGTGGGGGGGACACCACAGAGTCTTGCCACCGGCGGTCGAATCAGGCCAGGCCCTCCCGCCGTCAAGGTCTCTTGCGGGCTTCATCTGGAGCCAACTTCAGGCCCACCACCCCACCCCCGCCCTGCCACGGAACGCGACACCTGGGGAGAACAAAATCCAGCCCTATGTTTGGCAACAGTCACCCAACAGTGATTTTCCCTGAATTAGTCAATTTGTGGCCAGAGTTAAGGCTGGCAGGTGGGCCCTCTGGCGCTCCAGCAAGGAAGGTGCTGCGGCCTGCCATTTCAGGTAAGAAAGAGAGAGAGAGAGAGAATGCCTCCATCTTGAGGCACCCCCTCAGCAACGTTTAAAACTTTTAAATTAAAAAATGGTCACAACAGCCGGGCCACCAATGTGGAGGGGGAGGCCCTCAACAGGGCGGCCTGCAGCCGCAGCTGTAACCAGACAGGCAGGGAAGGCCTGCTTGGCATGCTGGTACCCTAGTCTGCTGCCAGGATGTCACATCCAGGTAGCTGGCCTGTTCCAGTCTGCCTCTGACAATTGGCCTTAACAAGCCATTAACATCTTAACTGGTTACCTGCTGCTTGCAGGTGGATAGTGCTTCCAACCCTGATCCCGCCTACAGGAAAATGGCCTAGGGCGGGATGGTGCCAGCAAACTGGCACATGAGCCAGCAGCATGAATTTTGTATCTTCCCACCTCCATACTCTCCCCTATATCGGGGTAAAAATTCTGACGAGTGTTTCAAGTCTATGACTTTTCATGAGAAACTAGCATTATTTCCTGTTTTTGCACCAGATTGCAATTTTGCTGTCGGAAGCCTGCTTTGAAATGGTGCAAGTTGGTCCTCATTGCACCTGTTTCTGTGTGGATAACAGGCAAAAAGTACCAATGCTGTTGGGTTGCATTGGCAATTTTTCAGGCGGCCACAAAACTTGCATATGTTAATGAGGGGCTTAACAGCTGTTTCATGGCCTGGAATTTTCTGAATCACACTCACGCAGAAATTACACCAAATTATATTCCAGTTTCTCTGCCGATCTTGCCAATGGGAACTTGCACCCAAATATTTTCTGGTGATCATTTGCCCGTGTTTGGGATAGAAATACAATACTGTACCAATATGTCTCCTGGCTTGCCATAGTCATGTGACCACTACCATGAGGCAATCTGACTGGAGGCAGCCATTGCAGTTAGTTTCATTAAAGACACAATACACATCAGACTGTTGTCCTGTGAGCTCGTAACATGGTGTCAGGGTAGAGCTGAGATTGAGTGTAGAAGAGCTGTTTACAAGCACAGCTACAGAATAAAGGCCACAGGAATGGTCAGAACTTCTAATAGCTGCTAAAAGTCACCAAAAAAAAACAAAGAAACAGCTGGAAGCATTGGGTAAGACAATGGATGCAAATTTTCCTCTGCCTGCGCCGGTCGAAATAAAAGGTGATATGAAGAACAACTGGCAGTTTTTCCACTCGCAATGGCAAAATTATGAAATTGCGACAGATTTAATTAACAAACCAGAGCAGCTACAAATAGCTACACTTTTATCACTGTTGGGGAGAGACTGTTAGAAAGTGTATTCCACCCTAAATCTCTCTAAAGAGCATAAAAAACAGACAGTAGAAATTTTGAAAGCCTTGAAGGAACACTTTGAACCCCAAGTGAACGTAACCTACAAACGGTATGTGTTCAATATTAGGGTCCAAGGTGAAAAAGAGTCCATTGAACAAAATGTGACTGCATTAACACAGCTTGCAGAATCCTGCAAATTTGCGCAATTAAAAGATGATCTAATTAAAGACAGGATTGTATTAGGCATAACATATCCCGCAGTGAGAGCATGTCTACTGAGAGAAGACAAACTGACTATCAGGAAAGCGATTGACATGTGCAGAAGTGCTGAGGTTGTAAATCAGCAGCTAAACTATATTCATGGCAGAACAGGCCAGCCCTTGCATTATGCTGATAGACATTCCAGGCCCAAAGGGCAGAAAGATCACAGACAAAGGGCAGGATGCAAATACTGCAGAGGACATCAGGCACAAGAAAAGAACGAGAATATCAAGTCAACATAAAGTGCCAGATAGACACTCATGACCTTCACAGATCTGTGCAAAGTAGCTCAACAGGGCAACCCAAAAATGAAGCCTTCAAAAGTAAGATTGAGGCTATATGATGACACCATACTAATGCCAAGAGGACAAGTTACTCTGAGAGCTCAATGTTATGGCAAGCAAAGCCACTCATCTCAGCTGAAGCAAGTCTAAAGCTTGGACTGGTAACCCTCAATGTGCAAAATGAAATTTGCAATATGTCGCAACACACTAAACCATTGACCGCCGAACAGATCCTTGAGGAGTACAACAATGTATTTATAGGGTTAGGATGTCTTCCTGGAGAATATCATCTCGAAGTAGATGAAAGGGTAAGATCAATTCAGAATCTGCCGAGGAAAGTTCCAGCTGCCCTCAACGCCAGCCTGAAAGACAAGATAGAAGAACTGGAAAAGAAAGGAGTAATCAAGAAAGTGACAAACCCTACAGAATGGATTAGCAGCATGGTAGCAGTGAAACAACCTGGAAAGCTAAGAGTATGTATCGACCCAAAGGATCTAAATAAATCTCTGAAGAGATCTCACTACCCCATGCCAACCATTGAAGGAATTTTGCCACAACATGCAAAGCCGAAAATCTTCACTACCCTAGATGCGAAGGATGGTTACTGTCAAGTGAAGCTGGATGAAAGCAGCAGCTTTCTAACCACATTCTGGACACCATGATCAAAATCTAGTGTGACTGCTGGACAGAGCTCGCCAGATGAACCTGAAGCTGAACAAGAAAAAATTGCAATTAAAGATGCCCAAAGTCAAATACATAAGTCATGTACTGACAGTAAAAGGTCTTCGCCCAGATCTCGAAAAGGCGAAAGCAGTAGCAGCGATGCGGCGACCAACAGATGTAAAAGCAGTGCAACGATTTGTTGGATTCATCAACTATTTAGCAAAATTCTTGCCCAATTTATCGTTGGAGTGTGAATCATTATGCCAACTCACTGCTAAGGACATGCAGTGGTATTGGGGTAAAGAACAAGAAGCAGCGTCCACTAAAATCAAGCAACTTGTGACGGCAACGCCAGTGCTGAAATGCTATGACATCAAAGATGAAGTTACCCTGCAGTGTGGGGCCAGTGAAACAGGACTTGGAGCAACCCTAATGCAGCAAGAACAACCGGTTGCACTTGCAACCAGGGCATTAACGCAAACGGAACGACGTTACACTCAGATCGAGAAAGAGTGCCTGGCTATTGTGAACATTTTCATCAATACCTACTTAGAAGAGACAAAATGGCAGTCGAGTCCGACCACAAGCCACTTCAAAGCATTTTCCTCAAGCCGCTACTATCTGTTCCAAAGCGTCTGCAAAGGATGTTACTCCGGTTACAGAGATATCATCTGGACGTGACATACAAGCAAGGGAAACAGATGTACATTACTGACATGCTGTCGAGAGCTGCACTCCCTATGAAGAAAGTAGAGGATGCTACGACAGAATGTGAAATCTTCCAGATCCAACATGAAATTGCAGCTCGACGTGCTCTGGAAGTTATCAACCCAGCAGAGACATTGAATTTGACAGACACACGTCTTGCTCAAATCAAGCAAACTACCCAACAAGATCCAACTCTACAAGTGTTGCAACAAGTAGTGATGAACGGATGGCCTGACAGCATCAAGGACACTCCTGTGGTCACAATAGCGCATTGGGCATACAGAGATGAACTGACAGCCCAAGATGGCATCTTGTACAAAGGAAATAGAGTCATTTTCCCTAAAGAGTTGAGAGGACAGATGCTAAAGTGCATCCATGCAAGCCACCAAGGAATTGAGTCGCGTCTGAGGAAGGCAAGAGAAGGGATCTACTGGCCAAACATGAGCAATGAAGTCAAAGACCACATCAGCCAGTGCAGTGCATGCAACGAGTACCAAGCTAAGCAAGCTAAAGAGCCGCTGATGACACATGACATCCCAGACAGACCTTGGATGAAGCTGGGAGTAGACCTCTTCACTTTCACAGGAACTGATTATGTTGTCACCGTAGAATACTACTCTGACTACTGGGAGATAGACCAGTTGACTTCAACAAATACTGGTGAGATTGTAGAATGCCTGAAAGCACACTTCGGTCATTACAGCATTTCAGACATTCTGATGACCGACAATTGCCCTCAGTTCACAAGCGAAGAATTTAGTCGCTTCATAAAGGACTGGGAAATTCAACACAATACATCATCTCCACACTATCCGCACTCCAATGGAAAGGCTGAGGTGGTAGTGAAAATCGCTAAAGGAATCATAAAGGAATTGAGCAAATCTGGCAATCCTTGAGTGAAGAAATACACCTACCGACGGCATTGGAAAGTAGTCCGGTACAAAGACTAATGTCACACCACACCCAAACGACTCATCCAATAGCAAAAGAGCTACTGAAGCCAGAAGTAGTAACAGGCGTGAGTGACAAAATCAAGGGGAAACGACAGAAAGCCAAATTTCACTTTGATAAAACTGCCAAACCATTGCCAGAATTGAGCATTGGAGAGCCAGTCAAGGTACAAACCTTCAATGCTCTCAACAAGAGTCAGCCCAAGTGGCAACTTGGGACCTACGGTAGAGCAGTTGTCACCTCGATCGTACGCAGTGGAAGTGAACAACCAGATATACCGTCGCAACCACAGACACACATGCACAACTGCAGAAGCTGTTCCATCACAGCAGGTGGCAAATCAGGAAGATGAGAACTCACCAACCGCACAGAACACAGAACAACCATCAGCCCCAGAGGTCCACAGCACCCCAACAATGGAAATGGAACAACAACAGTTACCGCAGCAATAAGTGACAAGGGAACAACATTCGCCAGAGAAGGAAAATCAACCAGATGAGCAACCAACGACAACGTGCACACACACCATTAAGAGACTGGCATGATTTAATGACTATGTGCAATGCACATGCAGAGACTAACAAGAATGACAAACTACTAATGCATGAGAACAGTTGTGTGCATAGTGGGTAACTTGGGCAACTCACTGTGTAACTGATAATGCATGCAATTTTTTTGTATGAAAAGGGGGATATTTGGGATAGAAATGCAATACTGTACCAATGTGCCTCCTGGCTTGCCATAGTCATGTGACCTCTACCATGAGGCACGCTGACTGGAGGCAGCCATTACAGTCAGTTTCATTAAAGTCACAGTACACACCAGACTGCTGTCCTGTGAGCTTGTAACAGCCTGTGTGGGAATGTAAAAACTGACATAAAACAAGCACAATTCCATGGTATTAGCCTGCATTTCTATATTCTAAATTTCTACAGTAATTTCTATATTCTAAATGACTGGACAGATGCTTAAATTAAGTTATTCCCTAATATAATTGACCAGAACTATATGCCTTTATGCCAACAATGTTACTTCATTGAATTATTTTTAAAAAAATCAAACTTGCTAATAAATTAAACTTTGTCTTTCACTAATCGTTAGTCTTGATAGATTCAGGAAGCCCAATGTGAATATTTAGAAAATCAGATTTGAATAGTAGCTACAACTGGATCACATGTTTTCATACAACCACCTTTATAACTGTTTTGCTGAAGTGGACCCTTTGTTTTGTTGTCGAGAGATACAATATTTCGTTGTTCCAATGCATTAATCTCTATTTCAGCAACTTACATAATAGCAAAGAAGTAATTGTAAGAATTCTGCAGTTGTGCTTTCATCATTTAAATAAGATAAGAGGTGGAATGAAACATCATGACCACAGTTCTTTAAAAGTGAAACATGTGCACTAATACAGTTCTATGGAGAATGATCTGGATCCTATAATTTATGTATTCAGGTTGAATATTCATTTTAATAGGTTGGTGGTGCACTGAAGGAGACTTGAAAAAATATTTTAATCTCTAGAGCAGACACTGCAGTTTCTTTTTTTTATTATTCTTTCATGGGATGTGGGCATTTTGAACCGCTGCAGTCCATCTGGTGCAGGTACACCAACATTTGGAGTTCCAGGATTTTGATCTAGCGACAGTGAAGGAACAGTGATATATTTCCAACTCAGGATGGTGTGTGACTTGGAGGGGAACTTGCAGGTGGTGGCGTTCCCATGCGTCTGCTGCTCTTGTTCCTCTAGGTGGAAGAGGTCTCAGGTTTGGAAGGTGCCGTCGAAGGAGGCCTGGTGAGTTGCCACAGTGCATCTTGTAGATGATACACACTGCTGCCACTATACGCGGTGGTGGAGGGAATGAATGTTTAAGGTGATGGATGGAGTGCTGATCAAGTGGGCTGCTTTCTCCTGGATGTTGTGTGCTTGCTGAGTGTTGATGGAATCACACCCATCCAGGCAAATGCTGAGTATTCCATCACACTCCTGACTTGTGCCTTGTAGATGGTGGACAGGCTTTGGGGAGTCAGGAGGTGAGTTACTCACTGCAGAATTCCCAGCCTCTGACCTGCTCTTGCAGCCACAGCATTTATGTGATTGTTCCAGTTCAGTGTCTGGTCAATGGTAACCCTCAGGATGTTGATATTGAGGTATCAGAGATGGTGATGCCATTGAATGTCAAGGGAGATGGTTAGATTCTTATTGGAGATTATCATTGCTTGGCACTTGTGTGACGCAAATGTTACTTGCCACTTATCATCCCAAGCCTGAATGTTGTCCAGGTCTTGCTGCATATAAACACGGACTGCTTCAGTATCTGAAGAGTTGTAAATGGTACTGAACATCAGCAAATATCCTACCTTCCAGTTAACAGTTATATCTATTTTTATAGATGGAAATAAAATGTTATTCTTGAACAAGGAAATGTCAATAGCTATAAAGTTGTCTCTTTCCTAAAAAAGATGAAAGCTTCAGACATGAGAAATACAGTTACTCCTCCCATTATGCTTCTATCAAAACCTGGGTTTTTCTGAATTGTACATCCTTCTGCACCTCACTCGCTGGAGGTAAATCTCTGAAAGTGCATTACTGGTGTCATGCTAGGCCCCCACCTGCCAAGAATGAGGCACATTAATTTTGTCATGAACACTGATTTTAAAATGTTACTGGAGTGAAGAAAGACTTGTTAAACTGATCAGCCGTGGCTGGAAAAGACATTTGCATAATAAAAGATGGTGCTTGAAAGGACAAAGAACCATTCGCTGACATATTCAACCTACAATGGATCTTGATCACCAGGTATTGTGTGTAAGAGGAGCATTTCAGAGACTGCTAAGGTGATACAATCCAAGACGTGGTCAGACCAGTTTGTCACATGACTAACCAGCTTGGCAAACTGGGTTTTTCCTGAATTGTACAAACAGTTTGAACTCAGAGTGTCTGTTTGCTCCTGGACTGAGAAGATCTCTCCTGTCTGCTCCCATCTCTTTCTCACAAGCCTCTGAATCCTCTGAAGACACACGAATGCCAAGAGAGAAAAGTCTCCTACAGCGAACAAGGTTTAAGAAGAATACTGGGTCCCAACGAAAAGCAAGAACTACCGACAATCTACAGTGAGCTCGAAGAACCGTAACAAAACGCTTCAGATATTGCCTCAAACTTTTCACTTTATTTTTTCTTCTGCTCTTTTCTGTCTCTATTTGCATGTGTGGATCCGTATCCATGCTAGCGTGGGTGCGTTGTGTATCTGTAGGCGTTGACCAAATTAGAGTTTAAGTTTAATAAAGTTCAACCTTCCTTCTTTAAACCTAAGAAACCCTGTTTGGTTGGTTTCTTTGCCTTATAATTGGAAAGCAGTGAATTAGATTCACCAAGGGGGAGCTAAAAACATGGTGTGTTTAAAATTAAACCCTATTATGATAAGACCAGGTGAAGGCTGAGAGGGAACCCCAGACCTCTTTTCACTGGGTCATAACATACTGCTCAAACACAACTCCATTTCCATGGTCCATTTTCCAAGCCCCATGCTGCACAAGTTAAATTTTGATCCAAGTTAAAAACAATTAATAAACACCTCACTAATGTCTGTTAAGGACGTTAATTGCACCAGTAAGTGCCAGCCTGCTGTCGGCAAGTAGGTTTCTCACTGGCATCCAGATCTGCGTCTGTTAAACCTGGAAGTCGGATTGTGTTCCCATTCGAAAAATGAAAAATTTTAACCCAACCCACCTGTTCTTGGGTATTAACATACCCCTGTAGTTTGAAAGATTCATCCCCAATTTTAGATCAATGAAAGGGGGAAACAAGCAGCAATACAGATTCAGAGGACATTAGCTGTGGGCTGGTTTGTATGGCTGGAGAAGATTTTCTAGATAGTTGTGGCAAACTCTTGAAGAAATTTGAAGACAATGGAAAGAATTGAAATACTTTTAACACAGCTGAAGTAGCAAACTAACCATCTTGGCAGCAGAAATGCTAAAGAGTTCAGTAATCCAACTGGCTTCACGAAAATAGAATAGTTACACTTCAGTTCTCTTCTCTGTATAAACATTCACAATTGCTAATAGAGTGCAAGTTAAAAAAAAATTACACTAACTATTCAGCTTTGGTTGAATTTCCAATTTAGTCATACTTTAGGAACATAAGAATGTAAGAACATAAGCAATAGGAGCAGGAGTAAGCCAGTCAGCCCATCGAGCCTGATCTGAAATAAAAACAAAAAGTGCTGGAAATATTCAGCAGGTCAGGCAGCGTCTGTGGAGAGAGAAGTAGAGTTAACATTTCAGGCCACTGACCTTTCATTAGAACTGGCAAAGGTCTGATGCGGGACCAAATGCGGGTCCCGAGCCCATGCAGGTGGACGGTGGGACAGAAGCAGCAATTTTACTGGTGGCAGCCAATCAAGCGGCCACCACTAGGAGCGTCATCCAATTAATGACGGCGGCCTGCCTCTTTGAGCTGCCAGCCCAATCAGACGGTCAGCAGCTCTAAAAGCTCAGCATGCCACTGATAGAGGAGGTCACTGCTGAGGTTGCAAGGAGAAGGAGAGGGCATCTCCATGTTGAGACACCCTCAAAGGGCTGGTAAGACATCAATTCTCTGGGGCGCTTCACATGTCCTCGATAACCATACGTGCAGAAAGTGTCATCAGTTGCAGCAGCTTGAACTCCAAGTTTGGAGCTTGAGCAGCAGCTGGCATCACTGTGGTGCAACCATGAAGTTTAGAGCTTCATGAATAGCACATTGATGAGTGTAGTCATGCTGCAACTTAAGAGTATGCAGGGAGAGTGGGAATGGGTGACCACCAGGCAGTCAAGAAGAAACAGGAAGGTAGTGCAGGAGACCCCTGAGTGCATCTCACTCTCCAATCAGTATTCAGTTCTGAATACTGATGATAGTGAAGGTTCATCTGGGGAGTGCAGCCAGGGCCAAGTCCATGACACTATGTTTGGCTCAGCTGTACAGGGGGGCACAAAGAAGACTGGAAGAACAATATTGATAGGAGTTTCGATAGTTAGGGGAACAGACAGGCATTTCTGTGGCTGCAGATGTGGATATAGGATGGTGTGTTGCCTCCCTGGTGACAGGTTCAAAAATGTCACTAAACGTCTGCAGAGCACCTTGACGGGAGAGGATGAACAGCCAACTGTCGTGATCCACTTTGGTACCAACGACATGGTAGAAAGAGGGATGTGGTCCTGCAGTCAGAATTTAAGGAGCTAGGTAGGAAATTAGCAAGAAGGACCCCAAAAGTAGTAATCTCTAGAATACTTCCAGTACCATGTACAAGAGAGTATAGAAATAGAAGACTAGAACAAATAAATGCGTGGCTGGAAAGATGGTGCAGGATGGAGGGCGTTAGATGCAAAGGATATTGGGACCAGCTCTGGGGGAGATGGGACTTGTACAGGCTAGATGGGTTGCACCTAAACAGAGCTGGGAACAATTTTCTTGCAGAGCGATTTGCTAGTGCTATTGAGGAGGGTTCAAACTAACTTTGCAGGGGTTTGGGAACCAGGAGGTAATACTAGAGAGGAATACCAGGCTGCATAGAAAACAGATAGCACTAGAGTAGGAAGTAGTTTTAGATTAGATTTTTTTTTAGATTAGAGATACAGCACTGAAACAGGCCCTTCGGCCCACCGAGTCTGTGCCGAACATCAACCACCCATTTTATACTAATCCTACACTAATCCCATATTCCCAACAAACATCCCCACCTATCCCTATATTTCCCTACCACCTACCTATACTAGTGACAATTTATAATGGCCAATTTACCTATCAACCTGCAAGTCTTTTGGCTTGTGGGAGGAAACCGGAGCACCCGGAGAAAACCCACGCAGACACAGGGAGAACTTGCAAACTCCACACAGGCAGTACCCGGAATCGAACCCGGGTCCCTGGAGCTGTGAGGCTGCGGTGCTAACCACTGCGCCACTGTGCCGCCCTGTAAGTTAGTGTAAGTTATTAGGTGGATTCAGAGTAGTGGGGCAAGTAATAAAGTCTAAATTAGCTTCATGTGCATGTATGTGAATGCATGGAGTGTGGTAAATAAGAATGGTGAGTTGCAGGTGCAGATAGCCACATGGAAATATGATGTTGTAGCTACAATGGAGACCTGGCTCAAAGAAGGCCAGGACTGGATATTAAATATTCCTGGATACAAGGTGTTCAGGCAAGATAGGAAGGGAAGGAAAGGGGGAGGGGTGGCAGTATTGATCAAGGAGAGCATTGCAGTGCTGGAGAGAGAGGATGTCCCAGAAGGGTTAAGGACAGAATCTATTTGGCTAGAACTAAGGAACAAAAAAGGTGCAATTACATTGCTTGGTTTAGTCTATAGGTCACAAACCAGTGGGAAAGATGTAGAGGAACAAATTTGCAAGGAAATTAGAGAGGTGCAAGAATTATAAACTGGTTATAATGGGGGATTTTAATTATTTGAATATAGACTGGGATAGTAGTAGTGTAAAGGGGCAAGGAGGGGCAAGAGTTCCTTGAGTGTTCAGGAAAACTTTCTACAGCAGTATGTTTCCAGTCCAATGAGAAAGGAAGCAGTGCTTGACCTGGTTCTTGGAAATGAGGTGGATTGAGTAGATCAAGTGTCAGTAGGGGAACATCTGGGGACAGTAATCATTGTATCATAAGGTTTAGGTTGGCTATGGAAAAGGACAAGGAAGAATCCAGGGTAAGAATAATTAACTGGGGGAAAACCAACTTCAATGGGGTAAGAATGGATCGGACCCAGATAAATTGGAATCAAAGGTTGGCTGGCAAAACTGTAATTGAACAATGGGCTGCCTTTAAAGAATAGATAGTTTGGGCACAGTCAAGGTATATTCCTACAAAGGGGAAAGGTAGGGCAAACAAATCCAGAACTCCCTCGATGACAAAAGAGATGGAAATTAAGATGAAGAAGAAATAATGTGCTTATGACAGATGTCGGGTGTATAATACAACTGAAAACCAGGCTGAATATAGAAGGTTTAGAGAGGAATTGAAAAAGCAAATAAGAGGAGCAAAGAGAGAGTATGTGAAGAGTATGAGAATAGACTAACATAAAAGGGAATCCAAAAGTCTTCCCCAGACATATAAATTGTAAAAGGGTGGTAAAAGGAGGAGTGTGGACAATGAGGGACCAAAAAGGGGATTTATACATGGAGGCAGGGGGCATGGCTGAGGTATTAAATGAATATTTTGCATCTGTCTTTACCAAGGAAGAAGATGCTGCGCAGGTCATGGTGAAAGAGGAGGTAGTTCTGACACTTGAAGGGTTTAAAATTGATAAGGATGAGGTATTAGATAGGCTGTCTGTTCTTAAAATTGATAATGCACCAGGACTAGATGAGATGCATCCAAGGATACTGAGGGAAGTGAGAGTGGAAATTACAGAGGCGCTGGCCATAATTGTCCAACCTTCCTTAGACTCAGGGGTGATGCCAGAGGACTGGAGAATTGCAAATGTAAAACCCTGGTTCAAAGAAGGGTGTAAAGATAAGCCCAGCAACTACAGGCCAGTCAGTTTAACCTCTGTGGCAGGGAAACCTCTAGAAACAATAATTTGTGACAAAATTAATAGTCACTTGGACAAATGCAGGTGAATTAAGGAAAGCCAGTATGGATTTATTAAGGGCAAATTGTGTTTAACTAACTTACTTGAGTTTTTGAGGAGGTAACAGAGAGGGTTGATGAGGGCAATGCTGTTGATGTGTTGTACATGGAATTCCAAAAGGCATTTGATACAGTGCCACACAACAGACTTGTGAGCAAAGTTATAACTTGTAGAAATAAAGGGAAAGTAGCAACATGGATACAAAACTGGCTGAGTGACAGGAAACAGAGAGTAGTGGTTAATTGTTGTTTTTCGGACTAGAGGAAGGTTTACAGTGGAGTTCCCCAGGGGTCAGTGTTGAGACCCTTGTTCTTCCTAATATAAATTAATGACCTAAACCTTGGTGTACAGGACACAATTTCAAAATTTGTGGTCAATACAAAACTCGGAAGTATTGTGAACTGTGAGTAGGATAGTGTAGAACTACAAAAGGACAAGTGGCAGATGTAATTTAATACAGAGAAGAGTGAAGTGATTCATTTTGGTAGAAAGAACACGGCGAGACAATATAAAGGGTACAATTCTAAAGGGGGTGCAGGAGCAGAGAGACCTGGGTATACATGTGCACAAATCATTGAAGGCGGCAGGACAAGTTGAGAGCATGGTTAATAAAGCATACAGTTTTATTAATAGAGGCATAGAGTACAAAAGCAAGGAAGTTATGTTAGACTTGTAAATAACACCAGTTTGGCCTCAACTTGAGTATTGCATCCAGTTCTGAGCACCACACTACAGGAAGGATGTGAAGGCATTAGAGAGGGTGCAGAGGAGATTCACAAGAATGGTTCCAGGGATGAGGAACTTCAGTGACATAGATAGATTGGAGAAGTTGGAACTGTTTTCCTTGGAGAAGAGAAGGTTGAGAGTAAATTTGATACAGGTATTCAAAATATTGAGGGGTCTGATCAGAGTAGATAAGGAGAAACTGTTCCCATTGATGGAAGGAGTGAGAACCAGAGGGCACAGATTTAAGGTAATCGGCTAAAGAATCAATGGCAGCATGAAGAAAACCTTTTCACGCAGCGAGAGGCTAGGATCTGGAATGCACTGCCTGAGAGTGTGGTGGAGGCAGTTTCAATTGAGGCATTCAAGAGGGAATTGGATTATTATCTGAAAAGGAAGAATATGCAGGGCTACGGGGAGAAGGCAGGGAAGTGGCACTGGATGAATTGCTCCTTCAGAGAGCCAGCAGAGACACAATGGGATAAATGGCCTCCTTCTGTGCTATAGTCATTCTATGATTCTATGATGTGCCAGGGCCAGGCAGGCAGGCCCTGGCATTCAGAGGGGTGAACCTTCTGACAGATGTCTGGTGGATAATACAACTGAAACCAGGCTGAATATTGAAAGTTCAGAGGGCAATTGAAAAAGCAAATAAGAGAAGCAAAGAGAGAGTATTAGAAGAGATCGGCAGCTAACATAAAAAGGAATCCAAAAGTCTTCTACAGGCATATAAATAGTAAAAAGGTGTAAAAGGAGGAGTGTGCAGGTGTCAGAGCCATGGGGGATGGTCATCGTTTGTGGTGAGTTGGCCCTTCTTGCATCATGGAGCACCCGAAAAGGAAACCGCCTCCTCCACCAGGAAGCTGCTGGGAGGCTGCCTTGATGTAGTTGGTGGACTCACCATGTGGCAGGAGGTTGTTCTGATGCTTGTGAAATCCTAATAGTCTGGTAAAATGGCCGTCAGTAGACCAATTAATTGCCTTAATTGGCCACCTGCCTCCAGTCGGCGAGCAGCTGAGTCACTGTCGTTCCTGCCTTTGGGAATATCTCCGCCTGGCAGGATCATGTTGGGCTTCCCTCTCGGCACCATTTTATCGCCTCCTCCCTGCCCCCACCTCAGCCTGTATCCAAAGGGCTGGTAAGATTCAGTCCTTTGTGTCCTCCTCACAACTTGCTTCCTCACCTATCTTTGTACCATCTGCAAATTTGTTTAAAATATACTCAGTCCCTTCATTCAAGTAATTAATATAGACTGTAAATAGTTGAGGCCCCAGCACAGACCCCTATGGCAACCACTAGTTACCGTTGACCAACTTGAAAGAAGCAGTGCAGTGCAGTGCAGCACAATGACATTAACAAATAAAATATAATTATCATAAAACAGAGGCTTACAATAGCAAGAAAGCTTATTTGGGAAAATCCTGCATCAGTTTCTCTGGTTTTCAATGCTTCATTTTTTTTTACAGTATTTCCTAATAATTTTAAAGCCTGTGGTTGCTTTCTTGTGGTCCAGTGTTTTTAAAGGGTGAGTTCTGTGAATCACATATTACCCTTAACTCTGAATGAAGCCATGAGCTGAAACAAGAGTCATTCTCTCTGGGTCTGAAAATAAAACCATCAGTATACTTGTATTTCATATCCTTCTTTATTGTCATAAACAACCTGGATTCTGGAGATGTTTTCATTTCTTATGCGAGTCAGAAAACTCCATATTATTGACACTGCTTAAATTGTTCTAATGGTGATTTATGAAAATGTTTTAAAAATCATTGTAAGAAAAAGGGATAATATTTAAACAGCATAATGTAAACAAATCAGAGATAAATTAGAATAAAAATCATTAAAAATTTAAAATAATTTCTGCCCTTTTCTCTGCCTGACTTCATATTCTAAAACAAGCAGTGTGAATATATAGCATCGCATATTGAAATATCAATCATCCTTGGTTTGTTTTTATTCATGTGTTATATTCCTATTTATTTCTTGCTATGATATCTCCTCAGGTTGTTGTCACTCATTCTTCTAATTTGGCTCATTTTTGTTTGCCCCTTCTTTCATATGAAACGGATCCTGAGTAACTTACAATAGGGAATTGGATATGAACTTAAAAAGGAAACATCTGGGGGGGTGCTGTAGGGAAAGAATGGAGTAGCGGGGCAAATTGAGTAGCTTTTCCAAAAAGCTCGCACAGGCAAGAGACTGAATCACCTCCTTCTGTGCTGTATTTTTCTATGGGACAGATTTTAATAGGCACTGCCTGAAAAGACCAGGTGGGGGAGAGCAGTTAAAATAATGGAGTCACTTACCCCCACCAATTCCATGCCTTCCTACCATATCCCCATATTAATCTGCTCTTTTGAGCAGGTGAGCAGGTCAACTGCAGGTAGAAGTGTGTTCCTGTTTTAAATATGCAGATTGCAGACTAATTTTGGGGCAAATGAGGTCCAGAGAGTAAGTTTTAAATTTATTTCTCAGATTCCCTTGTGGGCCCAGAGTGCTCCACCAAGCCTCACAAGGAAGCTTTGGGCCTCCCCTGCACCTGGTTCCCCATGTTCCCCCCGATAGTGGCTAGAGCTCCCCCTCTCCTCGCCACAGATTGCAACCAGTGCCACCCCTCTTGCCAGTGTTTCCCCTTCCCCTGATCTCAGGCAGCCATATCTCTTCAACAAATTGAGGCCATTGCCTTCACTAACTGCCGGGCATTGTTTCCATGGGATGGGTCCCTGTCTGTGACCTCCTGCCACAAATTCCAAGTGTCACCCACTAGCAGGCTGGCAATTGGGCCGGCTATCAGGTGGAAGCCCATGCTTTTATCTAAATGTGGTCCTGCCATTGAGATCGGCAGGGCTTCCACATCATTGGCCTTGCCAGGTTTCCCCCATGCTAGCATGCTTTCCCCTCACAATCTTCGCCACCCCAATAGTATCAGGGCCTATGATTCTACGAAATTATTGATACACTCAATCAACATAGAGACTCTTAATTTGTCTATCTACACATATAAAAATGTACTGTATCATAGGCACCTGTATCTACAACACCCCAGGGAACACATTACAGTATCACATTTCAGTATTGTATATTTTTGCATGTAAATCTTATTTCACGCTTTAAATTTATTGCTTCAAATCTCATATTTCTAAAACAAATCATAACTGAGCAGGTATAGCGCATATGAGTCAAACGCAAGGAAAGCCTGTTTTTATGGCCAAGTGGTTAAGGGGTATGGTTGGTCCCCACTGTTCAACTCCCAACAGACCGCAGCAAGTGATTTTGTTACTCGGGTTTTAACCCCTTTGTGTTTTATTTGTCCAAGAAACAGACAGTGATAGGTTTTCTTGTAGGTTTAAAACAGAATATTAATTATTTATTGAGCAATTTTTATTTCCGAAATGGTTGCAACTGCAGCCGCACATGCATTCACTCGTGCGTGCGTGCACACACACACACACCCACACATACGCACGATAGATAGAGAGGAAAAGGAGTAAGTGGTTTGAAGTGAGGTAGATTTTCAGGGTTCACTGTAAACCTATTGAATCTTCTTGCAGGTCAATTTCTCTTTTAAAGTTGCAGGTCTGGGTTTTGTAGATTTCTCTGGTAGCTGGGTCTTCAATCTAGAGATAGGGGATCACCTTCAGCTCTCTGCTGCACAAAGTGAATTGTAGAAATCACAGCAGGGCACCTTCTTTTGCTTTTGCTGGATTTCTCCCAGCTCTCAGCTGGACAGGCTTTTGTGTTGTTTGTCTTGGTTCTCTCTCTCTCCAGAGAGCTTCTTTTAAAGTCAAAATGGTGCCTCCGTTGAAAGACACAGATCTCCTTCCCTGTGACCAACAATGGACCAGGATGTGGCTATTTTGCACCATCTTTGTTTCAGAAGAACCCATTCAATTCAAAAATGTCTCTTGATGGGTTCAGGATGGGTGTAATTGATACCTCTTAGCTTGGAATGTATCCTTTTGTTCTTTCCAGACAGTAAGACAGTTTGAATATACAGGTTTGACTTTCAGTGGCCATTTTTCAGCAGATTGTCCACTTTTTAAAGGAAAAGTAATATTTTTATAACTCTTCAGGTTGGGTTCTTGTATTTTCAATTGCTGCACTTCACGTGAGCGTAACACTGTAACCAAAACTCAAATGAGTGAATATTATGAACATCTGATAACAACAAAGCATAAACAGTTGTCAACATTTATCAATAAAAGAAAGGTGAGCCATTCAAATTGCACCAAATATTTGTTCAAACTCCTTTTGGCTGCCATCTTGTTTTTCCCCACAAGGTGTGAGGTTTGTAACATAAAAGGGTATTTGATTACATTTACCTTTTTGTGTGTGAAATTTCTCTAGCCACACATTCACTTTTGGGTCTGCCCCTCTCTGCAGAGCCAGATTGCTTGAGTTTATGGTGCTTCACAGAGCTACCTCTCTATCAGCTCAAAGGAAAGCCAAAGATGATGTAAGGCTACAGCTTGCAACATGCACCGGCAGTATTATGTATAAGTAAGCTGTGGGAAAAGCTCTGGGCACTCATTGGAAGATGCCTCCTCTCCACATATTATTTGGGGAGGCAGTGGCGTAGTAGTAATGTCACTGGACTAGTAGCCCAGAGGCCTAGACTAATGCTCTGAGGACATGGGTTCAAATCCCACCATGGCAAATAGTGAAATTTGAATTCAATTAATAAATCTGAATTTTTTTTTTAAAAAGCTAGTCTAATGGTGACCATGAAACCATTGTCAATTGTTGTAAAAACCCATCTGGTTCACTAATGTCCTTTAGGGAAGGAAATCTGCAGTTCTTAACTGGTCTGGCCTACATATGACTCCAAATCCACAGCAATGTGGTTGACTCATACGTGCCCTCTGAAATGGTGTAGCAAGCCACTCAGTTCAAGGGCAATTAGAGATGGGCAATAAATACCAACCAATTAGAGATGGGCAACAAATACCAACCAATGCCCACGTCCCATGAATAAATAAAAAGGTATTATAAGCAAATTATATTTTAGAGCTAGGGAGTTTTTATGTAATCAACAGTAAGACTGGCTATTCACAAAGTGTGCTCGGATTTCCTAATTACCAGCACATCACTTCCTTAGCTCCCTAAGCTGATGGGAAATTGCTGAGAACGCAACCTCAGAGAAGTCATTTTTAGAAGCAGCATAAGTAGAAGGATTTATTTTGTATAAAATATCAAAGCAAAGTAAATGATAAATGTTTCAACTTTCTCTGAGATACAAAACACAAAATGTAGGTTTCCATGTTTAAGGGCTTGTTTATGAAAACTCAGCACTTTGCAATTTGACAGTTAAATTATTATTTTTGCTATGTATTCTAAATAGTTCATAGCCAACTTGCTAAGTTTTTAACTTTTTAAGCTCTAAATAAAAATGCTGAATGTAAACATTTATTTAAAGAAAACTGTTGAGGCCATGTTGGTGATGGTGTTGCTAGTTTCCCCCTTTCACCTCCCAACTGACCACAGTGTTTTTGTATTATGAGTGTTTCAGCCCATGTGTTGTTTGCCAAATAAACAGGCAGTGACAGATTTTCTCGTAGGTTTAAAACAGAAGATTAAATATTTATTGAACAATATTCATCACCCAAAACAATCGCAAGACCACCCACGCATGCATTCACTCTCACAAGCACACTCAAGAAGAGATAGATAGAAGCTAAAGGGTAAGAGATGTTAAGAGTTCAAGGTGTAAAGTCTGTTGTTTCAGGAAAACCTATGGGATTCTCTCGGAAGGTGAGTTTTAAAGTTGCAAGCCTGTTTGCTGGTTGTCTTGTATTTGCTGGGTTGCTGAAGACTTCTGGCAGTTCACTTCAGTTTGAAGACAATGCTGATATTCTTAGTTCAGTTTTTGCAGGTGGAGTTGTTTCAAAGGCACTTTCTTTTCTCTGCTGTAGTTGGCTTTCAACTTCTCTCAGTAGGGTTCAACGGTGTTAGCTGGATCTGATCTCTCAGCTTTGTACTGGAATTCAAGATGGCGTCCAATGTTGACCATGTGGCTGGAGAGCTCAAATTGATGTTGATGACTGATGTTCTGAATTGGAAAGACTCCTTTGTTCTTCAAAACGATTACCTTTAAAGGTGAACTCGTAAGTGTTAGTTTTCACCCATGTGACTTTAGGTTTCAGTTCTTGATGGGCTGGTACAATAGCTTTTGATAATATGAAGGCTGTTCACATTCTATTGTAGTGAAGGGTAGCTGGAGACGTAAGGGGGAATTTAATGCTCTCCTTCGCGTCGGGTTTGGAGGCGGAGAAAGCATATAATCCCGCCACCTTCCCGCCTCCATCCAAATTAAGTCAAGGGTGGGAAGGCCTGTTTATTTATTAATGAAACTGCAGTATGAGGAAAATAAATTAATTTACCTATATTCAATGGGTATGTAGAACACAAATTATTTTGCAGGAACCAATTTAAAAAAAACTTAATTCTAATATTTCTATGATCTTACAAACTTTTTCCTCAATTAAGACATTTCTACACATCTGACTACATTCCTCTCATGTACCCCCATCCCACCAATCCTTTCAACAGTGTTATGAACAATGCCACAGGAGATCTCATTATCTGATATCATTATGTTACTAATAAATTGGGTTAGTATATCAATGAAAAGGATGGCTGAAGGTTATTGGATAGAAGTGTATTAAAAAGTCCAGTTCTGGGCACTGCGCATTAAGAAAGATGTGAGGGCATTGGAGAGAGTGCAGAAAAGATTCACAAGAATGGTTCCAGGGTTGAAGAACTTCAGTTATGAAGATAGATTGGAGAAGTTGGGACTGTTATCCTTGGAGAACAGAAGGCTGAGACGTGATTTGATAGAGGTTTTCAAAATCATGAAGGGTAGATAGAGAGAAACTGTTCCCATTCCTGAAAGGATCGAGAACAAGAGGGCACAGATTTAAAGTAATGGGTAAGAGAAGCAAAAGTGACATGAGGAAAAACTTTTTTATGCAGCAAGTGATAAAGCTCTGGAATATGCAGACATGTGTGTGTGGTGGAGGCAAGTTTAATTGAAGCATTCAAAAGGGAATTAGGCTGTTATATGAAAATGAAGAATGTGCAGGGTTACGGGGAGAAGGCGGGGAATGGCACTAAGTCAATTTCTCTTTTGGAGAGCTGGTGCAGACACGATGGGCCAAATGGCCTACTTCTGCGTTGTAACAATTCTGTGATTCTGTAATTAAAAGCAAGTCTTCCATTCAATATTATCCTTTAAACAGTTCCACCTGCATAGCATCCTTTAGTATTATTTTTATATTGCTTTAATGCATCAGAGGCTTTGGCCTCAATTTTTACAATGGGTGGAAAGGTTGCGGGGAGCCCTGTAGTGGGCAACACACATGTCAAGGTTGCAGATGTGGAGGCCCAGCTAATCTTAATGGAAGGGCCTCATTTAAATAACATTTTCCAGTATGCTGCCTGACACCCAGCCAGATTAATTACCTTGCTAGTAGACGGGAGTAGGAATTTAGTGACAGGAGCCGAAGCCTCTTGGGAACAGTTCCCAGCAGTCTGTGCAGGGGAACATGGGCGGAATAGTGGGCACAACCTTGAGCCTGCTGATCCATGCAGATTTTGGTCAACCAGGAACACTTTGGGAAGCTGACTGTCTGAATGTACAATGTGGTTGTGAATGGCTGAAGGCAGTGGGCAGAGGGGAGGAGTCTGTCTGCCATTGGGAAGGGGGAGCCCGGGGTTGGGGAGGACCAAAGATTCCTTGTGAGGCCTGAAGGAGCACATCAACCCATCCTGGCCCACAAGAGATTCAGAGGCAGGCAAAGTTTTAAAACCTACCTGGGCTTCTTCTGGCCAGTCGGCTTCTTCCTCTATATTGATGCTGCCAGCCAACAGATAGTATGGGACTCCCCGTGTGTTGACGTAAAATATATGTTGTGGTGCCAAGGGCAGGGTGGGTGGGGTGGGGGGGGGGTGGTGGTAGTGCGTGGCAGTTTTACTGGGGGGGGGGTGTTAAAGTCCATGCCTTCATTTCTTGTGATAAAAATGAAGCATTTCCATCTAGTTTTCATTTGCTACAAATCCTTTTAGTTCAATGACAGTACTAAAAAGGTTAAAAGCAGCTCTACTGAAAATAATTTCTCTGCCTAACTCAACATACATATTGCAAAAATTTAATTAGTTGTCTCCAAAACTACAGGCTTGAAGGAAGAACCAAGCCACATAATTTAAACCTATGATGTGGAATTGTTTCAGTTATGTATATGAACAGCAGCTCCCATTGAATTGGGCTGATGTGTATGCAAATCTAAAAATGTTGGTTAAGTATTAAAGAGTGGGGACTGTTCAACTCATTAATCCCGATTTTAACTCAGGATGGGAATTGGGGCTTTGCCGGCAAACCATTCGGCTCCCAGAGGATGAGCCCCCCAGGAGATTTTAACACCCTCACTTGCAAACCCTAACTTCTGCCCAAGGCCGCGAGCAAGGTCTGTGAGGAAGGGGCATCGTCAAAGTTAACAATTGGGAGGGGAGGAAGCCTGGAGCAGGGGAGGCCTAGGGTAGCCTGGAGAGTACAGCAGAAGCTCTCAAGCTCTCCTGCTCCTCCTGTAAAAAGGAGAAAAAAATATGGACTTTATAGGCAGCATTTTATGGGCCCCCAAGGGATGGGAACGGAGGCAGGGGGCCCATAAAATTGTGTGGGAAGGCAGGGGGTGTGAAGTGCCCATCGCTTTCCCGACACCTTCGAATTTAGTCCAGGGCAGGGAAGGCCAAGGACGGCCTTCTCACCCCAAGCCAATTGACACCCTCAAGAGGCCAATTAATGGCCACTTAAGGGACTCTTTCCACCTTCAGTTCAATTTTGTTGAAGGCGGAGGTGCCCGCTGCCGAGGGAAGGCGCTGCCCGGTAAAATGGCAGTGATGGCCGCCCCCCCAAGAGGACCCCCCTTACCCTCATTGACCAAATCCCGCAACCCCCCACCCCACCCCGTCATCAAGGCCTACTCTGGAATGGCCCCAGCGAGCCTGACCCCACTTGCCTCACCTGGCGTCTTCATCAAACTTCTATGCTGCAGGGTCTCCTCCAGTACCGGCAGTGACCATCGCTCCTGGTGGCACTACCAGTACTGCAGAACTACCAGTCTTCCGATTGATCGGCTGCTGTGGACGCGGGAGCTTGTCCCTTAAAAGGACAACATCCCTGGCAGTGGGCAGGCCTCCTAATACTTCATATAGCTGCCATGTGAGGTAAGCACATTTCATTGCTAGCCAACTGAAGTCCACGGGCAGGAATTTCCCATGGGTTTCAGGACCCCAAAATTGGCACCAAATGGGGGTCCCGAGACTGCATTAACCACCGGCATGCCTTATGGCGCAATCTTCCTGGAGGTGGCATCCTAATTGGCCGCTTTCCATCCTATTAAGACTGGCGTGTGGGATCTCGAAGCTGGTGGCCCATTCAAACGCTGGCAGCTCTGCAGCCTCGGTAGCCCTACCAGGAAAGGTGGGCACTGCTGAGGCAGGTCAGGACCCCAAGTCTGCCTCAACATGTAGGATCTCTCAGAGGCATGTATTTAAAGTTAAATGTTTAGGGGCAAAGCCGTTAGGCCCTCAAAGTGGATGAAAATCCTTCCGGGTACATAGTTGGGACCACGGGTGCGGCTTTTCCTGCCAGCAGCCCCTATTTTGGGGCGTGGAGCCGCTGGTTACAATGACACACCCAGCTAACCGCAGGGAGTCTGCCTTCATGGTTGCTCCACTGGCGGCAAGCGCCATCCGCCTGCAAAATTGGACCTAATTTGGTCTGTAATCATCTTAATTAGCTGTGTACCTTCGTGGTGCAGGCAGCCAATCCAGGTTGCCCATGGGAAACTTCCCCAGTGGTGGGAGTGCGTCCGAGAACCATCCTGATGCGGTTCTCCCTTATTTTTCCAGCCTCCCTGCCAACAAGCTCACCATCATGCGGCAGGGAAAATTCAGTGCCACATCTCTGTCCTCAGCAGAGCTAGAAGCAAATCTCACTCTCTCTTGGCCTCTCCTTGATCAATCTCACTCTTGCTGCATGCGTTACGACATGCAGAATGTGTCACTACATTCAGACTCCTCTAACTCTCTGGGCCAGATTTTGTGCTGGAGGTGGGGCTCCAAGTGCCAGCCGAAAAGGTGGGGGAAAGCCCACCTTTTCGTGCCACCACACCCCACCCCCCACCTCCAGTCTTTTTCCATCAAAGTTTCAGGATTTGGGATCCCCATTCCTTTAAAGACAGGAATCCCAGCTCCATGAGCTGCCAGCCAATCAGAGGGCCAGCAGCTCAGCTGTATCAGCAGCACCACCTGGAGCGGTGGCCACTGCCGCTTTTGCAGAGGCCTCAGACCCAGGGCCAGCTCTGTAAGCCCAGACCAGAGGGAGATGAGGTGGGGTCACTGGGGCCAGTCTGGAAGGCCCAGGCGAGGAGGGGCTGTGGGTGGTCGTGCAGTCCAGGGGGAGGGGGCTCCCAGAGGGTAAGGTGATTCCCGGTGGGGGTCCTCTGTGGGCAACAAATTGCCCAGGAAGGAGAGACCACCCCAAGCCCGCAGGGAGGTAACCTCGTGTTACAAGGCGTCCTCCTTATCTGGCAGAAGCTTCTGCACTGGTAAGATCCCAGCGGTGGCAGGAAGAGGCCCTTAATTGGCCGTTAATAGGCCACTTAAGGGTCTCAATTGGCCTCTGTGCGGGAAGGCCGTTGTCAGCCCCAGGGAGATCACTTGGCGACGGGAAGGCAACATCGCCCCACCCCCCCCGCCCCCCCCCCCCCCCCACGACCCATCGCAATACAACATGCCCTCCCCCCACCTCCAACTCTGCCTCAGGAGGCCACACAAAATCCAGGCAACAGATTAACCAAGCAATGACACCAATCTTTGTGCTGGTGTTTGGGAGAAATGGAGTGCACAATGGTGTTTTCTCAGGATTGAGAAAAGGGACAAATGTGATCCTGACCCTGACAAACTGGACAAACAAATGACAAGCTTCACAATGTTGTCAAGCTAACTGAATGTGCACTTTTCCAAGATGAAGGGGTGGTCAAAGACCCTGTTCAAATAATCCTCCAAATTCAATATGGACAGCTTTTGAGGGGGCCATTGATCTTGAGACGAATCATAATGATCTTTCCTGGAACCCCAAGGGCTGAATTTTAACAGCAAAAAATGGTGGGTTTAAGTCAGATGTGGGGGAGGGGGGTGTGGAAATTAAAGTGTGAGAAATATGTTTCCCAACACAAACCCACCTCCAACCTGCCCATTTACAGCTTTAACTGAAGCCGGAAGTTGGGCAGGCGACCAAACTGAACCAAGGAGGAGGTTGGAGCTTTAAATATGATAATGAGGTTGTGAGCCTCACCAGACCCTGATTTCCACCCCCCACCCCCCCCACCCCAACTCTCAACTCATTACCAGGGCCCCCTCCAGGCGATCAAACTCCTCTCGGGGGTAGGGGGTTTCCTGCTACTGTAGTCATCAGTGGCCATCTCCCTGCCCGACTGAAGTCTCAGCCGTCAGTCATGCTTTCTGTTGATAAAGTCAAGAAGATTCTTCCCCATGTTTGAATCCCACTAATTAGGTTTACACCTCTGCTGCAGTACTGAAATGAGTCTTATCAAAGTCACAAATTACATCCTATGTGACTGTGACAGTGGTCCCTTCTCATCCTTCTCAACCTATTTGCAGCCTTTGACATGGTTGACCACACCATCCTCCTCCAATACTTCTCCACCATTGTCCAGCTGGGTGGGACTGCACTCAACTGCTTCCATTCAGATCTATGCAATGGCTTCTTTTCCTGCTCCCACAGCATTACCTCTGGTGTTCTCCAAGGATCTATCCTTTGTCCCCTCCTATTTCTCATCTGCATGGTGTCCATCAGCAACATCATCCGAAAACACAGCATCAGTTTTCACATGCACGCAAACGACACCCAGCTCTACCTCACTGTTATCTCTCTTGACTCCTCCACTATCTCTAAATTGACTGACTGTGTGTCTGACATCCAGTAGTGAATTAACAGAAATTTTCTCCAACTAAATATTGGGAAGACCGAAGATGTGGAAGTGCCGCCTCTGGGGCTGAAAGTGGGAAGCAACTCTGATTCAGCTGGCGGCAGTACACGTGGCAGCATATTGCTGGCGACAGCCAATTAAGAGGCTCCTGCTGGTACCGCCATCCAATCAAGGATGGCAGCCTGCCCCCAAGAGTTGTGGGCCCAATCAAAGGGCCGGCACCTCAGCAACGCCACTGCAAGCGGTGACCATTGCTGAGGCTGCAGATCCAGGTAGAGGGCATTTAAGTTGGGTAGGAGGATGCCTGGGCCAGGCAGGCATGCCCTGGCAATTGAAGGGGGGGCGGTCAGTGGTCGCTGAGTGCTAGTGGCACGTTGCCACGAGGATGGCCATTGCCACCCAGTGGGGAGGCCCTCCATGGGTCATGGAGAGACCGTAAAGGAGGGCCACCCTCTCCAGAACCCATTGTGAGGCTGCCAGGTTTCAAGTTGTCAAATTTTGTATGATAATCTTCTCGTGAAGTCCCTTAGGAAGTTTTGCTACTTTAAAAGTGCTATGCAAATACAAGTAGTTGTTGTTGGTGTTGCTGCTCCAGTTTGGAGACAGTCAGAATGGTGGATGTCCCTTCCCCAGTCTTATTCCACTTCCTTGTACTGCATGTCATTTTCTTCTGCAGAAAGCGAAGGCAAGAGTTAGCTAGTGGCTACTGAAAATGAGGGCAGGATTTTGTGTAGGTAGCCTGGATCCTGACGCCAGGCCAAGAAGGCAAGAGGAAGCCCTCCTCAGCTGTTCGGGGGATCCCTGGCTGTATTTAACTGCCTGGTGTCGGGGACCCCATCCTTTAAGGCCGGGGATCCCACCTCCTAGAAGTGCCAACCAATCAGAGGACCGTCACCTCAGCAGTTCCGGCAGCGCCACCAGGAGCAGCACTACTGCTGGTACTGCAGGTCAGCCTGGCACCATGAGCAGCACTGGAGCCTTGGACTAGAGGTACGTGGGACAGGCTCACCAGTCTGGCAGGCCCCAACGAGGGGGGTGGGTAGGTGGCCATTGAGGGTGGCAAGGGGGATGGTAGCGCAGGGGCAGCCTTTGCCTCCAGGAGCCCTTAATGGGCCACAGATTGGCAGGTGGCCCTCAACCTCCGAGGCCCACAGGGAGGCCACCTGTTTTTACTGGGCGGGCTCCCCACTTGACGGAGGCCCCGACCCGCTATTGGTTAAATGCCAGTGTGAGGACTTTAAGTGGTGATTAATTGACCCCTGAAGGGCCTTAATTGGCTTCCGGGCGGGAAGGCCGTCCTCAGCCTTCCCTGCCCTGGACTTAATCAGCGGGGGTGGGGGGGTGGCGGGAGGAGTCGGGGAGACGGGCACACCACCCTACCGATTCTACGGCACCCCCCACACCCACTCCCCCCCCCCACCACCGCCTCCCAGCCTGCTCCCAAGAGGAGAATTAAATTCTCCCCTGAGAGTACACAAAAGTGGGACTTTTGCCTGTTGTGCATATGCTGAGATGGAGAAGAAGCAAAATGGAAAGGTGTTGAATGGAAAGCAAGTGACTGGAGTGTTAAGTGAGGAGTCATCAAAGGCGTTTTTGGCTCAGTTAGTGGCACTCTCTCCTCTGAATCACAAGCTGCCACGTCCAAGTCCCGGTCTGGAAACTCAGCTACAAAGACTCATGGACTGTCTCTCCCATGTTCATAACTTGTTCTCCTTGACTAAAGCTTCAAGAAAACTGTGGTCTTGCATCTCTGCCTTTGATCACACTAAATAACACGCCACTGGAAGTGGTTAGCAAATTCTGCTACCTTGGGTCCACAGTGACAGACAATCTGCCCCTTGATGCAGAGTTCAAAACACGTATAGGCAGTTACCACCTTTGGCTGACTTGAGAAAAGTTTTTTGGGATAACATCAAGCTGACCCTAAGGACCAAGCTGATGGCTTATAAGGCTTGTGTTCTCAGCACCTTGCTGTATGCCTGTGAAACATGGGCAACTTACAGTTACCAGGAAAAGAAGCTCAATAATTTCCATTTTCGCTGTCTGTGGTGCATTATGGGTAGATCCTGGCAGGCCAAAATCACAAATGCGACAGTCCTCTCAAAGGCAGTGCATTGGCACTAATCAAACAGAGGCAGCTTCGGTCTATTGGATACATCCGCAGGATGGAAGACGGTCACATACCCAAGGACCTTCTGTATGGTGAGTTAGCCGGGGCCAGACCGCCAGTGAAGCCTCCAAAGCTCCGCTTCAAGGATGTTTGCAAGCGTGACATGAAGGCCCTAAATGTCAAATATCGCACCTGGGAGTCACAAACTGGAGAAAGAGGGAAATGGCGACACATCCTGTGGACTGGTGTGCACTACCATGAGACCAGTTTCCACAGCAGCTTGGCAACAGGCGCCAATGTCAAAAACAACAACTCACAGCGTCACTTGGCAGCTTCACATGCAGCACTTGTGGCAGAACCTGCCTCTCAAGGATTGACCTTCACAGCCATCAACAAAGGTGAACCAAGAGAAGACACCCGACCTAAATGGATTGTTTGCTGCATGTCCATCATTTTCATGGATGGAAGGATGCCAAACAATATTGAAACAACAGCACAGAAATGTATCATATCTTTACAGGACTGGCATCAAAATATTGCTTTTCCTCTATTTTTTCTCTTTCTTGATGTTCATCTTTCTGTGAAACACTCCAAAATATTGTACTTGATGTGGGAAGCATCATGGAAATGCAAGTTTGTATAGATTTGATTTTGCCTTGTCTCCCAACTATGGGCAGAATTTTGAACTAAAAGTCCTAGTTGAAACAATAGGGCCTGTAGCAGATTGGGAACCCATTGGGGTTTGCCTTGGCTCTTTAACTAGCCACGCCATCAGCATTTTGCTTCCGGATTTCCCAACTAATCAGAGAGGGTGGGCGGAATGATATGCCAAATCTGTCAAAGAAAGGATTTCTAATTAAAGGGACCCTGGCTGGAAGTCATACCCGGCTCGAAACGTTCTCTCTCCACAGATGCTGCCAGACTTGCTGAGTATTTCCAGCACTTTCTATTTTTATTATGGCTGAACTGGACATGGATTCCTGAGGCTACAGCAACCATGGAGATACAGAGGAGACCTGGGAAGGTTGTCCCCTGGATCTCTCACTCTTACCTGGAGGTCCTGTTGTGGGATCTGAGGGACTGCAGTGAGGTGATCTTTCCCAAGGTTCGGACGATGAAGACAGTTTCTCAAACCAATCAGGCGTGCATGGAAGAGGTCAAGGAAGCCAGCTGCTGGAGTGTGGTCCCTCCAAGCTGAAGACAGTGCACCAAGAAGGTTAAGGACCTCAGGGGGGTGGGAATGGTGAGTAGCATAACACTTCAGGTACCATGCCCCACATTTTGCCTTTCCCAGCACTTCCCTGCACAGCATTCCTCAGAACACACCTTGCTCCATTCATTCCTCTCTTTTTCCCATCTGAGCAGCTAACACTCACACTCACCCCCATCCTATTGCCCTCTCACACATGTCTCACAGTCACCCTCCACAAATGTTGTTTTTCCCTCCTCTCCACAAATTCATTTCTAATACTCAGAATGCTCTGTTTTCCCTACTTGCAGAAGAAAACACACAACTTCGGGGAGAGGCGGAACCGAGGTCTTGTGCTGGGTCGGAGGGGTAGGGGGGAGTCACGGGGATGTGTCCAGTCAGAGCCACCTTAAAGCCACTGGCAATGCACTCCCACCTGGCCCACTGGGAAGAAGATCTTGTTCCAGGAGGCTGCAGATGTCAGCAGTAACCTGTTATGTGACTCTGGGTCTCTGAGGCAGTAGTGGCTCGACCATGTCAAGATAGCAGATCCTTTGCCTGTAGACCGTGTGTTGGGGTCTCATCTCCTGCCAGCTGGATCTCCGTGTCCATCCCCTCTGTCCTGTGGAGGGGCATGCGACTGAGGATAAGGTGGTGTTACTTCTGCTGCTCCTGGTGCTGTTGATATAGCTAGTGCTGCTCCTCTTATTCCTCATCAGAGCTGCACAAGCTGTTCCCATGCCATGGTGATGGCTGACAGCAGGGCAGTGCAACTGAAGGTGAGTGAATGCAAGGCAGATGAACTGACCTCCAAGAGGCTGACAATCACCTGCTAAGCAGTGAAAACACACTCAGAAAAATTGCTCTCACCCGGGCATAGCTGGAACTCTTCAATTTCATTGTTCAAAGCCTACCCAGCCTGTCAGTTTCACTGAAGAAGCACTCCCCAATGCGCACTTAACCTATTGACCCTGGAGAGTTGCTGACAGCTTGGGAAACAGGTGCACTGGCTATTAAAGCCAGAATGTTTGGTTAAAACAGCACTTAATTACTTATTTACGTATTACAGTTACTTAGCCGACAGCTCCCGCTCTCCTGCAAACCCAGAAGTGGTTCTGACCCAACATCACTTTTAGGGGATTTAACTCCCTGCAAGCACCTGAACCCATCTCCCCCTGGCAGTTAAGATTCAGTCCTGGGTTTCTAATGAGAACTCACAGCTTTTCAAGCTTATTTCGGTTCATTACAAATCTGTGAAAATGGCAAATGTTTCTGTTCCCTTCAACTAAAGAGTTGCCTGGAATTCAGAGATGGCAGTTACAGCCTTGGCCCCCATCAGGTTAATGCTACCCTCATCTCCAAAAAGGGCCCAGAAATTTGAGCGTGCCTGAATCAATTAGCTCAAGGTAAACCCAATAATGGGTCTTGGGCCTCATTATCATTGAGCTAATGAGCTGTGAAGACCTAATAGGTGGCCCCTGGCAGCTCATCGGTGAAGAACGAGATACTTGTTGATGCCAACTGGGGAGGGCAGAGGACGAGATTGGGTGGTGGCAGGGGTGGGGTGGTGAGGGTCTGGTGGTCGTCAGTAGCCTGCATTATTTGAATGTCAACTCCACATTCCAATAAGTATATTTTAAAATCTTCCTAGTTGGTTGCAGCCTATTAGTTTGCATGTAGATCTGGATTACCTGAATGCAGTCGATGCCTTTTTAGAGGTGGGCCCTGGATGCTGATTCTTTTGCCTGTACCAATATGACACTTCCATCATATAATGAGCATGTGCTTTCTGCCTGCCATATTGAGGCTTATTTCTAGGCCAAGACGTTTTAAGCTAAGTATAATGTTAAAGAAAATTTAAACCTGTTAGTGTGATAGTTATAATTGGGAAGAAGAAAATGTATAGTTCTGTTTTTAACAGATGATTATTTTGCAATTGTTCACTGGATTACTGCCAAACTCTCAAGGGGTGTTGTTCCCAATGCCTCACAACCACAGATGAATGAAAATCAGCATTATTGGCTGATGCAATCGTGATTTACTGTATTCGAAGGAGGAAGGAAATTATTCTAAACAACAATTATGGTCAGAAAAGGTGTCTAGCTCATCATCAAATATATTAGTTTCAATTAGGTGTACAGTTTGCAGAGCAACTTTGGCATTGAATATAATTTTACTGCTCTACTTCTGGATTCGAAGTGAGAACCTAAGGACAAATAATAGTGGTTTGGGATCTGGCACATGTGCAGACTAATTCAATTTCTGCTCAGGGCCATACTGGGGCCCTAAGCAAGACCTTGAAAACAGTTCAGCAAGGGGCACTTTTCCTCAAACACTTGCTTTCTATCTAAAACAGCTTCAAGAAAAATATCAGTGTTGCGACCAGGTGAGAAAGAGGTCTAGGATTCTTTTTCAGCCTTCACCTGGTCTTACTGTAACAGGGTTTAATTTTTAAACACACTGTGTTTTCAGCTCCCCCTTGGTGAATCCTTGCTTACCGCTTTCCAATTATAAGGCAAAGAAACCAGCACAACAGGTTTTCTCAGGTTTAAAGAAGAAAAGTGAAATTTTATTAAACTTAAACTCTAATTCGGTTAATGCCTACAGATACATGACACGCCCACGCTAGCATGCATACGCGATACACACATGCAGATAGGGACAGAAAGAACAAAAGAAAAATAAAGTGGAAAAGTTCGAAATCTCTGAAGAGGGTTTCTTGTTACTGTGCTTCGAGCTCGCTGTAGAGTCCTTGATTGTAGGTAGATTTTGCTTTTCGCTAGGGACCAGTATTCTTCTTAAAACTTTGTTCACTGAAGGAGACTTTTCTCTCTTGGGGTTCATGTGTCTTCAGTGGGTTTTGGATTTCTGTGAGAAAGAGATGGCAGCAGGCAGGAGAGACTGTGGCATGCCAGCTAGGAGAGGTCTTTTCAATCCAGGAGCAAACAGTTTTCTACAGGCTCTCAGTTCAAACTGTACAATTCAAAAACCCCTAGGTTGCCAAGCAGGTTAGTCATGTGACTAACTGGTCTGACCATGTCTTGGCTCTGTGTATTGTATTATCTTAGCAGGGAATGGAATGCGCTTCCCTGCCTTCAATGTCTGTTAGTATGTAAATGTTTTCTTTTCAGCCAAGGCCTGGCAGTCCTTGTAACAGACCTTCTCTTCTTCCCAGCAACAATTTGAAATTTAATGTCCATGTGGCAAAATTAATATGCCTCATTCTTGGCAGGTGGGGGCCTGCATGACAATCAGAAAAGGCCAGTTAAAATTAATTGATATTGCACCTCTTTAAAGAACCATTTGATGTAGTCAAGTGAAAACCAATGAATTCCTTTTCAAGAGGGAAATATCAAGCTAATTTTGACCTTCTCTAAATGTAAGGATTATCACAATTTTAAAAAGGCAAACAAGGTTCATTCATTTGAATGTCCTTTCAGTCAAGCAGAATCAGGCCCAGTGGCATCCTAGAAAGCTCATGGTGTACTTGCTGAGTGAACTAGAGTTTCTTGGTTTTTGAGAAAAATTACCTCTTGATAAACAATTTCTAAGGCCCCAGTTAGGATTTCTGTGTGGCCCTTTGCATATTTCAAATTTATGTGGATGGTATAAACAAGCCATATTTCTACAAAGTGTCAACCTTGGCTCAGTGGTAGTACATCTGAGTCAGAAGATCACAGGATCACACGCCACTGTGCAGCGACTTGAGCACATAGTTGAAAAATCAGTGTAGTATTGAGGGTGTGCTGTACTGTTGAAGGTGGTGTCTTTTGGATGACATGATAAACTGAGTTTAACCTGTCTGTTCTCTCAGATGGATGCACTAGATCCCACAGCAGTATTTGAAGATGAACAGGGGAGTATTCCTGGCCAAAATCTATCCCTCACCGACATTTAAAACAGATGATCCAGTCATTTACTTAATTGCTTTTTGTGGGACCTTTACACTTCAAAAGTACTTCATTGGCTATAAAAGTGCTTTGGGACGTCCTGAGATCATGAAAGACTTTATATAAATGGAGGTTCTTTCTTTTTTATCTGTATTTACATCAGATGTCAAACCACCATTAAGGGACCTGGGGGATTAATTTCAAATCCACTATTAGGGCTGTAAAACTGCTTGGTCCATGACCTTTATGCAGCTGTGCTTCTATTCTGCATGTTCCACAGTCACTGATCAAGTTTAGCGTTTCTCTTAGAGCCATGTTACTCTGACAGGGTCACAGATTAATAGGCAGTTGCAACCGACTCCAAGCAAAAGCAATTAATTAGCATTAATTCCTTCAACTCCATTTGCCCACCTTTGTTCTATATTTCTCGATTTCTATACCTAACAAAAATGTATTGATCTCAGTCTTGAAAATTTCAGTTGATCCAGCCTCCATAGCCTTTTGCGGGAGAGAGGTCCAGATTTTCACTACCCCTTGTGTGAAAAAGTGTTTCCTGATTTCACTCCTGAATGACCTCACTCTAATTTTAAGATTGGGTCCCTTGTTCTGGATTCCACCCTTCTTGCAGAGGAAACAGCTTCTCCCCATCCATGCTATTCAACCTTTCTATCATTTCAAACACCTGAATTAGATCACCCCTCAACCTTCTCAAGAGAACACAATTCAAGTTGTCCTCATATTTAACCCCAGTATAATTCTGGTGAATCTGCCAAAACCCCATTAGAACATAAGAAATAGACCAGGAGGAGACCATGTGCTCTCTTGAGCCTGCTCTGCCATTCTATACGATCATGGCTGATCTTCTGCATCAGCTCCACTTTCCTACCATTTCCCTTGATTCTGTGGGAGACCAAAAATCTGTATATCTCACCCTTAAATATATTCTATGATGGAGCATCACAACCCTCTGGGTTAGAGAATTCAAAAGATTCACAACCCTCTGAACGAAGAAATTTCTCCTCATCTCAGTCCTAAATGATTGGCCCCTTATACTGAGGCTGTGCCCTCGTGTTCAAAATTCCCCAGGCAGTGTCAGAGCCCCATCAGAATCTTGTATGTTTTCATGAGATCACCTCTTATTCTTCTAAACTCCTGACAGTATGGGCTCAATTTACTCGCCTCTCATCATTGGACAACCCTCTCAACCTAGGAAGCAATCTAGTGAACCTTTGCTATACCACTTCCATGCAAGTATATCCTTCCTTAAATATGGAGACGAAAACTGTGGACAATACTCCAAGTGTTGTCTCATCAAAGCCCTATACAATTGTAGCAAGACTTCCTTATTCTTGTACTCCATTTCTCCTTCCAATAAAGGTCAACATGCCATTTGCCTTCCTAATTGCCTGCTGTACCTGCATGCTGACTTTCTGTATTCCTTGTACAAGTACACCCAAGTTTCTCTGAACATCACTGTTTACAAGTTTCATGCCTTTTAAAAAATATTCTGCTTTTCTATTCTTCCTACAAAAGTGAATAACCTTACACTTTCCCACATTATACTCCAACGGCCACATTTTTGCCCAATTACTTAACCTGTCCGTATTTCTTTGCAGCCTCTTTGTGTCCATTACATTCCTATCTAGCTGAGTATCATCTGCAAACTTAGGTACATTACTCTCTGTCTCTTCATAGAGTCATAGAGTTATACAGCACAGAAACAAGCCCTTCAGCCCATCATGTCTGTGCCGGCCATCAAGCACCTAACTATTCTATCCCATTTTCTAGCACTTGGCCTGTAGCCTTGTATGCCATGGCGTTTCAAGTGCTCATCTAAATACTTCTTAAGTGTTGTGAGCATTCCTTCATTTAAGTCATTAATATAGATTGCAAATGGCTGAAGCTCCAGCACTGATCTTTGCAACACTCCACTAGTTACAGCCTGTCAACTTGAAAATGCTTTGGTTATTCCTACTCTTTGATTCCTATCCATTAACCAATCTTCTATCCATGCAAATGTATTACCCCCAATTCTTGCATATAAACCTTTTGTGTGGCACCTTATCGAATGCCTTCTGGAAAACCAAGTATACTGCATCTAGTGGTTCCCTTTAATCTACCCTACGAGTTACATCCTCAAAAAACTCCAATAAATTTGTCAAACACAATTTCCCTTTCGTAAAACCATGTTAACTTTGTCTGATCATGCTAATGATTTTCTAAGTGCATTGTTCAGACTTTGAGCAACATTTTATTCTGCCCTTGGAAATGGGCACAGAGGCCGAGGGGGCAAACAAAATAGCAAGGGTACCATTCCCGACATTGCCTGGGCCACTTGTCATTTTGTCCGGGATAGGGAAGGCTGAGGAGGGCATTCCTGCCCCAGGTAAATTAAGGCCCTTAAGTGGCCAATTAAAGGCCTCTTTTCACCTCCACTCGAATTTTGTGGAGGACGGAAGGGCCTGCTGCCGCATGGAGGCACCGTCAGATGATACCTGGCTGCCTCCGAGTGGGGTTGGGTTGTGTCCCTCCTTTGGGGGCAATCCAAGGCCCCTGAGGGAGGGTCATCCAGGAAGACATACCATCCTCACCAACCACCACCCCCCCTCGCCCCAACCCCCATACCCTGTTACTGGGACCTGCCTGATATTCTTTATCTCCCTTGTTATCCAAGGAGCTCCGGCTTTGGCTCCCTTACCTTTCGCCCTTGTTGGAATGTACTTAGCCTGTCCTGAGACATCTCTTCCTTAAAGATCACCCATTGCTCCATTTCAGTTTTTCCTGTCAATCTTTGGTTCCATTTTACCTTGGCTAGATCCCCTCTCATCCTATTGAAATTAGCCCTCTTCCAATTTAGAAGTTCTGCTTTTAGATTGTTCCTTGCTGTTCTCCATTGATAATCTAAACCTTATAATACAATGTTCGCTCTTACCCAAGTGTTCCTCCACAGACACTTGGTGCACTTAGTCTGTCTCATTTCCCAGCACCAGATCCAGCAATGCCTCCTTCCCAGTTGAACCAAAAACATACTGACCAAAGAAGTTCTCCTGAACACATTTCAGAAATTCTTCCCCCTCCTTTCCCTTCAGTCTAACATTATTCCAATCGATATTTGGGTAATTAAAGTCCCCCAATATCAACACTCTACAGTTCTTGCACATTGCTATGATTTCCCTGCAGATTTGCTCCTCTGTCTCTCTCTCGCTATTTGGAGGCCTAGAGAATACCCCTAATAGCGTGATCATCCCCTTTTTGTTCCTCAACTCTAACCAAATGGATTCTGACTTTGCCCCTCAAGGACATCCTCGCTTTCCAATACTACAATATCTTCCCTAATCAGTACTTCCACCCAACCTCCCTTTTTCTTCCCTAACTTTTCTGAACACTTTGTATCCAAATGTGATAAAGGTGATTAATTTAATTCCAATAATAATTGCCATCTATGCAAATTTATTTCTTCCCATTCTCACTAGGAATGTTCTGTTCCATTTTGTAATTAGCCTTATTTAATTAGCTGTATTCTGGGCTACCCTGCCATCAGTACCTGCTGCTGCTCACTGGTGTTGCCTATTTCACCATGTGTAGACCTCTCTGGCTCACTATCTAAACCATGTGGCGTGCCAATGTCTGAGCTGGTGCCTCGGAGGGGCAGAGTGCGTGACAGTGAATCTGCAGGATTACTGTTCTTCTTCTGAGGTGTCTTGTGGTGCAGGGGCCTCTTGCTGATGCAAAGAATCTAGAAGAAGGTGAAAAGGGTCAAGAATTTGGAAGGAAAATGAAAGCTCAACGTTTGCAGTGAATTGTCTTGAGAATAGAGTTTGACATTATGAAGCTTGTTCATATTTGCTGAGATGGATTAAGGGTTACAAGTAATATCCAGACACCGTCCTGAGGTAGGCCCCTAGACTTGCTTTCCTTGACACTGCAGGCTGTGCCTGAGCTACTGACCTTTAGGGCATCCTGTTCTGCTTCGGTGAGGATAATGATGTTGTCAACTCTTCCCCTCCAGCCATTTTGTTTCTCTCCTTGACAATATGCATGGTCATATCCTGCAGAGAGGGTGAGAGTTAGTGACTGGAGATGTGTAGGACTCTACCTATAGTGCATGTATTGAGAGGAAGAGAAGAAGCAAGATAGATTGAGGATGGGGAGGCAATGAATATAAAGGGGAGTGTGTGACACGTGATGTGAGGAAGGTGTGCTGGGTGTAGTTTGGTAGTTGTGAAAGTGGTTGGATGAGAGAATAGAATGCTGTATGTTGTGAAGCGATCAAAGGAAGATGTAATGCATTTGAAATGAGAAAGAGAGGTGTTGCAGTGTACTGTTGCGATTGAATGCTGAAGCAAGAATGCTCTTCTTCAAAATAATGCCATGGGATCTTTTACAACTACCTGAAAGGTTAGACAGGGCCTTACTTTGTGACTTCTCTTGCCTTGATACTGTACCTCTCAAGTTACCCGGCTCTAAAGATGTTCCAGGCACAAGGTCCACTGTCAGCTCCTTCACAAGCTCAAGACATCTTAAAGTGCTTTAAAGCCATTGAAGTCCTTTTTTCGAAGTCTGGTCACTGTTATAGAAAAAGCAGCCAACTTGCACACAGCAATGTGATAATGACCGGATAATTTTTTTTAGGTGATGGTTTAGTGACTTGCTTTTCTTTGAAAGAGTACCAAGGGATCTTTTACGTTCACCTGAGAGGGCAAACAAAACTTGGATTAACATCTCATCTGAAAGATGGCAGCTCTGAAACTGCAGCAAACCCTCAGTGTTGCACTGGTCCCAATCATTTCAGCATAGAAGGAGGCCATTCAGCCCATCAAATCCATGCCTGCTCACTGCGGAGCAATCCAGTCAGTCTCACTCCCCTGTTCAATCCCCGCAGCCCTGCAAGTTTATTTCCTTCAAATGCCATCCATTTTCCTTTTGAAATCATCATCTCTGCTTCCACTACCCAGGTGGGCAGTGAGTTCCAGGTCATTACCATTCACTGTGCAAAAAAGTTCTTATCTAAGCTTGTCATAATCTTGTACACTTCTATTAAATCTACCTTCAATCTCCTTTGCTCTAAGGAGAAAAAGCCCAGCTTTTCCAGCCTATAGCTAAAATCCTTCAACTCTGGAACCATTCTGGGAAATCTCCTCTGCACCCTCTCAAGGACCCTCACATCTTTCCTAAAGTGTGTTAACCAGAACTGGATGCAATACTCTCAATGGGGCCTAACCAGAGCTTTATAAAGGTTCAGCATAACTTCCCTGCTTTTGTACTCTATGCCTGTATTTATGAAGCCCAAGATCCCATATGCTTTGCTAACCACTCAATATGTACTGTCAACTTCAAAGATCGATGCACATGCACCCCCAAGTGTCTCTGTCCCTGCACACTCTTTAGAACTGCACCATTAAGTCTCTATTGCCTCACCCTATTCCTTTTGCCAACATGCATCACCTCACACTTGTCTGACTTAAATTCCATCTGCCACTTGTCTGCCCATTCTGCTAGCCTATCAAGGTCCTGTTGCAGGTGGTTCGTATCATCCTTACTGTTTTCCACTCCTCCAAGTTTGGTATCATGGCTAAAATTTTAAATTCTACTCTGTATTCCTAGATACGTCATTTATATATAGCAACAAAAGCAGTGGTCCCAACACTGACCCTTGGGGAACACCACCATCCTCCAGTCTGAAAAACAACCATTTACCACGACTCTCTGTTTTCTGTCCTTAAGCCAATTTTTATCCAATTGGACACTGACCCTCCTATTCCATGAGCCTCAATTTTGTTAACCAGCCTTTTATGTGGTATTTTATCAAACCCTTTCTTAACATCCATATTGGCAAAATCTACTGCATTCCCTTTATCACCCTTCTCTTTTACTTCATCAAAAGGTTCAATTAGATTAGTCAAGCACAGTCTGCCTTTTGCAAATCTGTGCTGGCTATCCTTAATTAACTCAAATCTCTCCAAGTGCCTGTTGATTTTTTTCTTGATTATTGTTTCGAAAACGCTACCAACCATTGATATTAAACTAATTGGCCTGGAGTTGCCCTTACACCCTTTCTTGAATAAGGGTGTCATATTTGCCACTGCCCAATCCTTTGGCACCTCCCATTTATCTAGGGAATATTAGAAGATTATGGCAAGCCCTTCCATTATTTCCAACCTCAGTTGCTTTAGCAACCTGGGATGCAAACCATCCGGACCAGGTGACTTATCCACCTTAACCATAGACAGCCTTACTATTTACATGCCAATTGAAGACTTTTGGTTTCCCTTTTATGTTGACTGCCATTCTATTCTCATATTCTCTGCCAGACTTATTTTCCTCTTCACCTCCACCCTCAACTTATTGTATTTGGCCTGATTCTCACTTGAAGAATTCACCTGGCATGCATCATAGACCTCTTTTTTTGTTTCATCTAAATTTCTATCTCCCATGTCATCCAAGGCGCCCTTTTATTGGTTCCCCTAACTTCTGCCCTTGTTGGTATGTATTTAGCCTATACCTGAAGCATCTCTTCCTTAAAGATAATTCATTGTTCTGTTACAGTTTTGCCTTTGTCTTTGGTTCCATTTCATCCTGGCTAGATCACTTCTCATCGCATTGAATTTAGCTCTCTTCTAGTCTAGCCACTCTACCTTATATCATTTCTTGCTTTTCTGCATTACGAGTTGAGACCTTATGATATGATGATTACTCTTACCCAAGTGCTCCCCCCACAGACATTTGGTCCACTTGGCCCACCTCATTTCCCAGCACCAGAAATGCCTCCTTTCTAGTTGGGCTGAAACATACTGACCAAGGATGGTCATTCTTGATAAGCAACAGGGTGGAAGGTTAACGGGGGTAGGTGAAAATGTGGAGTAATCAGTTCAGCCATGGGCTTATTGAATGGCGGAGCAGGTTTGAGGGGTCAAGTGGCCTACTCCTGCCCCAATTCGTATGTTCATATGTTCTCCTGAACACATTTCAGAAATTTCTCCCCATCATTTCTCTTTACTCTATAATTATCCCAATCGATATTAGGATAAAAAAAGTCCCCCAAAATCACCACTCTATAATTCTTGCAAATCTCTGTGATTTCCCTGCAGGTTTGCTCCTCTATCTCTCTCTCACTACTTGGAGGTCTCTAGAATACCCCTATTAGCATGTTCATATGCTTTTTGCTTCTCGACTCTAACCAAATGGATTCTGTCCTTGTGCAATCAAGGATTCCCCTCTTTCCAAAACTACAATGCCTTCCCTAATCAGTACTGTCACCCACCTCCCCTTTTTCTCTCTATCTTTTCTGAACACTTTATCTCCTTGTATATTAAGAGCCCAGTCCTCACCATTTTTAAACCACATTTCCGTTATTACCAGTACATCACATTCCCATACTGCTATTTGTGCTTATAGCTCACCAATATTATTCACTGCACTTTGTGCATTTACATACATGCATTATAATCCTGTCTTTGAATTCCTTGTAGTCCTTCTCAGTCTGCTCCTATGTAATATGAAACTATTTCCTTCTCTAGTACTGCTCAACACGCTCACGCTATGCACCTTATTGCTCTTTTCTACTTCTATATGCTGGTGCCCACCCCCTGCCAATTTAATTTAAACACCCCCCCAATCATACTATGAGCCTCCCCTCTGGGACATTGGTCCCAGTCCTGTTGAGGTGCACCTGTCCCTTTGAATAGGTGCATTCTGCCCCAAAACTGTTCTCAATCCCCCAAAGATCTGAAGCCCTCCCTCCTGCACCAAGCTTCAAGCCACACATTGATCCTCCTATCTTCCTATTTCTACTCATGCTAGCATGTGGCACTGGGAGTAATCAAGAAATTACTACCTTCAAGGACCTTCTCTTTAACTTATTCCTAGCTCCTGAAAATCTTACCATAGGACCTCAATACCTGCCCTTGCTATGTCCTTGATACCAACTTGTACCCCAACTTCTGGCTCACTCCCTTCTCCCTGCATAATATGCAGTGCATATTATCCTGCACCCTTTCTGTGATATCCTTTACCCAGGAAGTCAACACACCAATCTTGATTTTGTGCTCAAATCTCTGGAGTGGGGCTCAGCTCAGAAGCAAGAATGCTATCCATTGAACTACAAGTGACACTACATGCTATCTAAGTGGAAATAGCAAAATGGTATATGGGCAAAGATGGGACGGTTACCCAAATAAGGATTTGACACACTCATTCACATAGCATAAAAAATAAAACAAGTGAATTAGAAGTACAAATTCAGCTTAAAGGGTATGATGTACTTGTTGTTACAGGGACCTGATTACAAGTTGGACAAGATCAGGAGTTAAATATTTTAGACTATTGACTTTTTAGAATGGATGGGGACATTGGGAAAGGATGCAGAGGAGCATTATTCTTGAAAGACGTAATCACAGGAGTAGAAAGAAGAGATTTCATTAAGGGTGATCAGGCAGTGCAAAACCGATGGGTAGAATTAAGGAACTGCAAAGGATGCAAGACTCTGGTATGAGTTGTCTACAGACTTAATAATGATCTAGTGGGGGCTTGTATTAATATAATTGAGCAGGTTGCAAAAACAATATAGTTGTAATGGGGGATTTTAACTTTCACATTGACTGGGAGAAGCAGAACATCTCACGTAATAAAGGCAATGAATTTCTAGAATGTATTCAGGACAATATGTTCCAGAAGAGAACAGACCATATTTGATTCAGTGATGAGTAATGAACCAGAATGAATGAACAATCTGATAGTAAGGGAGAATCTTGCTGCTGACTTTGAAGAAAGCTTCCGACAGAGATCTGGCAATTTCTGTGGTGTAGATTTCTTCTTTCCTAATGTTCGTTTAAATCGAACACCAAGTCAAGGGAATTTCCATGCATCCATCAACTGTGATGCCATCACATAGGGTAAGCAGCCAATTGCATTGAAGTATTCTCACACACAGCAAATCAGGAGGTAAATTGCATTGACTATGCTTTAATTTTTAATATTTTTCAGAGATTGAAATAAAGATTGGGACATACAGCTGGAATTAAAGTCGAAGCTGAAATATCATAAAACAAACTTTTAAAAAATATATTATTTAAAAAATATATAACATTTTTATAATGGAGAAATTTGACATTCCACAAATATATTAGCTTTTCATCGAACCATAAATTACAGCACAGAAGGAGGGTATTCAGCCCATTGTGACCGCGCTGGCGAAAAAACTGGCTGCCCAATCTAATCCCACTTTCCAGCACTTGATCTATAGCCTTGCCGAATACAGCACTTCAAGTGCATGTCCAGGTATCTTTTAAAAGAATTGGGGGTTTCTTTCTCCACCACCATTCCTGGCAGTGAATTCCAGAAACTCACCACCCTCTGGCTGAAAAAGTTTTTCCTCATGTCCCCTCTAATCCTTCTACCAGTCACCTTAAATCTGTGGCCCCTGGTAATTGATCTCTCCGCTAGGGGAAGCAGGTCCTTCCTGTCTACTCTATCTAGGCCCCTCATCATTTTGTACAAAGAACAAAGAAAATTACAGCACAGGAACAGGCCCTTCGGCCTTCCAAGCATGCGCCGATCCAGATCCTCTATCTAAACATGTCGCCTATTTTCTAATTGTCTGTATCTCTTTGCTTCCTGCCCATTCATGTATCTGTCTAGATACACCTCTATTAAGTCACCCCTCAGCCTCCTCTGTTCTAAGGAAAACAACCCTAGCCTATCCAATCTTTCCTCATATCTGCAACTTTCAAGCCATGGCAACATTTTTGTAAATCTCCTCTGTACTCTCTCCACAGCAATTATGTCCTTTCTATAATATGGTGACCAGAACTGTATGTAATACTCCAACTGTGGCCGAACCAGCATTTTATACGGTTCCAGCATTACATCCCTGCTTTTGAAATCTATACCTCGGACAATAAAGGAAAGCATTCCATACGCCTTCTTCACCACTCCATCTACCTGTCCTGCCACCTTCAGGGACCTGTGGACATGCACTCCAAGGTCTCTCACTTCTTCTACCCCCCTCAATATCGTCCCGTTTATTGTGTATTCCCTCACTTTATTTGCCCTCCAAATGCATTACCTCAAACTTATGTGGATTGAATTCCATTTGCCACTTTTCTGCCCACTCAACCAAACCATTGGTATCATCCTGGAGTCTACGGCTATCCGCTTCACTATCAACTACACGGCCAATTTTTGTGTCAGCAGCAAATTTCCCAATCATGCCTACCACATTAAGTCCAAATCATTAATATATACCACAAACAGCAAGGCACCCAACACTGAGCCCTGTGGAATGCCACTGGAAACAGCTTTCCATTCACAAAAACATCCGTTGACTACTACCCTTTGTTTCCTGGCCCTGAGTCAATTCTGGATCTAACATGCCACATTCCCCTGTTTCCCATGGGCTTTCATTTTACTGACCAGTCTGCCATGTGGGACCTTGTCAAATATCTTACTAAAATCCATGTAGACCACATCCACTGCACTTCCCTTATCAATCCTTCTTGTTACTTCCTCAAAAAACTCAATTAAGTTAGTAAGACATGACCTTGCCTTAACAAATCCATGCTGACTATTCCTGATTAATCCATGCCTTTCTAAGTGGCAGTTTATCCTGTCCCTCAGAATTGATTCTAACAATTTACCCACCACCGGGGTCAGACTGACCAGCCTATAATTATTTGGCTTATTCCTCGCACCCTTTTTAAACAATGGTATAATGTTCGCAGACCTCCAATCGTCTGGTACTTCTCCTGTAACTAGTGAGGATTTGAAGATGATCCTCAGCGCATCCACTATTTCCTCCCGGGCTTCCTTTAACAACCTGAGATGCCATCTATCCAGCCCTGGTGATTTATCCACTTTCAAGGATGTCAGATCCTCTATTTCTTCCTCTTATTATGCTTATCGTATCTAATATTTCACACTCTTCCTCTTTAACTACAATGTCTACATCAACCCTCTCCTTTGTGAAGACAGAAACAAAAAACTCATTAAGAACCCTACCCACATCTTCTGCACCCACACATAAGTTCCCTTGTACATCTCTGATAGGCCCTACCCTTTCCATAGTTATCCTCTTGCTCTTAATGTACTGATAAAACATCTTTGGGTTTTCCTTGATTTTACCTGCCAATAATTTTTCATGTCCTCTCTTTGCTTTTCTAATTTCCTTTTTTACTTCACCCCTGCACTTTCTATACTCCTCTAGGCTTTCTAAAGTATTAAGATTTTTATGATCGTCATAAGCTTTCTTTTTCTGCTTTAACTTATCCTGTAAGTTTCTAAATAACCAAGGGGCTCTAGATTTGGCAGTACCACCTTTTATCTTTGTGGGGACATGCTTACACTGTGCCTGTAGAATCTTGCTTTTGAACATTTCCCACTGGTTTCAGAGCCAGAGAGGTTGTTCAGCAGTAATCATGAACTTAGTACACTGTTAAAAACCCAGGTACACATAATTCAACAAGATGTGACTTCTTCAAGATGTTAAGGAGGTTCTGACTGGCTGTTTGGGGTTGCGCTTCTGACATATTGTTTTTGTTCAGTTGAAGAATGGACAGTTTGAAAAGCAGTTGAAGATCAACCTGCTAAGAAAGAAACTCCAGCTCAACTTTCCTGCACTTCTATAAGAGATCCTGAGAGGTCCAGTGTATCAGCTCCTCATTCCTTCTGTCATTGAAAAAAACCTGTAAAACCAGTGTGTAATAATGAAAGCTTTCTTCCGGAAATGGAAGCTTATCTCCAGAATAAACTGTTCCAGAAAAGATTCCATTGACCCGTCTCCGTATACCTGGACGCCAGACCAAAAGGAACAACTGACATCCTTCCATATCTTCTCTTTTTCCTTCAAGAATTAGCAAGTTATTTCTTTCAGTGTTTGTGTTGTGGGGGGAGAGGTATTTTTAAAAGGTAACTTTCATATTCCAATCTGTGTGTTAATGCTTTGCTTTGTTACTCGATAAGTCTTGTTTGATAATAAACTGATAATGTTGTTGCTTACTAAAGGAACTTGGTTGGTGTATTTTATTCTGGGATAAAGAGTATATGATTGACCACATTGGTAACTGGCTAAACATTTAAATATATGTTGTGACCTGTGGAGAAGTGGAACTAGAAAAGACAATGCACTCCTCCTGCCTCAGTTGTAACAGCATTCAAACCCTGGAGACTGGCAAGGACAGCGGTCAGAGGGAGATTCAAACCCTGGGGACTGGCAGGAACAGTGACCACAGGGAGAGTCAAACCCTGGGGACTGGCAGGAACAGCGATCACAGGGAGATTCAAACCCTGTGGACTGGCAGGGATAGCGATCACAGGGAGATTCAAACCCTGGGGACTGGCAGGAACAGCAATCACAGGGAGATTCAAACCCTGGGGACTGGCAGGGATAGCGATCACAGGGAGATTCAAACCCTGGGGACTGGCAGGAACAGCAATCACAGGGAAATTCAAACCCTGGGGACTGGCAGGAACAGCAATCACAGGGAGATTCAAACCCTGGGGACTGGCAGGGATAGCGATCACAGGGAAATTCAAACCCTGGGGACTGGCAGGAACAGCAATCACAGGGAGATTCAAACCCTGGGGACTGGCAGGGCGATGGCTGCAGGGAGATTCAAACCCTGGGGACTGGCAGGGCGATGGCTGCAGGGAGATTCAAACCCTGGGGACTGGAAGGACGATGCCGCAGGGAGATTCAAACTCTGGGGACTGGAAGGACGATGCCGCAGGGAGATTCAAACTCTGGGGACTGGAAGGACGATGCCGCAGGGAGATTCAAACCCTGGGGACTGGCAGGGACAGTGGCCGCAGGGAGATTCAAACTCTGGCGACTGGCAGGAACAGTGGCCGCAGGGAGATTCAAACCCTGGCGACTGGCAGGGACAGCTCTTCTCTCCTGATATTTTTGTTCAATAATGCATGATTAGCGCAGGTGTTCGCTACAACACCAACAGTCATTTTCATGCATCTAAGCGCTTGCATTTAGGCTGCTGGTTCTTTGTTCCATTAACATAATCTTGTTGCTGAATCTCAGCATGAGATCCTTTGTTTCTTTAGTAACTTCTTTTGGTCATCTCCCTTCCTAAAGTCACTGAATTCTGCTGGGTTATGGTTCCACAGGCACTAGTCTGTCCCTGGGAACCTAGCCTAAGTTGATTTAAACTCTGGGAACTGGCTCCATATATTTTTTAAATTGCAATGACTTAAATGTGTGAGTTTTAAAACATTTTTCCCATTTTCTGAGAGAGTGCTGCTGATGGAACAGATTGCCCTTTCAATGTTTATCAGGGGAAATCAAACCCTGGAGACCAGCAAGTAAGCCTCGCAATAAGGTCATTACAATCTTCTGATTCAGGTACAGGTACAATGCATTCTCAACAGGTAACAGTACATTCATAATCTATAGTGTGACGTCAAGTTATGACTCATTCTGTGTTTTGACGTGCAACTAACTCGGGCTTGGTACATTGAACACTGTCCATAGTTTATAAAAAGCAACTGTCTATTGTTTCAGACTGCCTTTTGTAATCTTTTACAATGTAATTTATATGGGCCTATGATGAGGTGTCCATTTTTTGTAGGTGTGTGTCATTTGGTGTCTGTCTGCTTATTACAGTGTTTCGCAGTATTGGCCTTGGAGGGGATGTAGTGCAGATCCACCAGAATGATACTGGAGTTTAAAGGGTTAAATTGTGAGCACAGGTGACATAAACTTTGTTTTTTAGTGCCTCAAGATTAGATAGTTGAGTAATGATCTGATTGAGGTATTTAAAAGGATTTGATAGGGTAAATACAGAGAAAATATTTGTGGTGGTAGGCACAAGGGGGCACAATCTTTATTCAGATATTTAGGAGAGAAATGAGGAAACTTTTTTATACAAAGGGTAGTAGAAATTGATTCACTCACTTTGCTTTCAAATTTAACAGTTCTAATTTGCAAACTGTATCATTTTTGTTGATCATAAATGTCACTCATGTTATTTTCCTGATGCTGATAGCTCTGTCTTTGCCAAGACTCCATGTGGCAGTTTCAAGTGCCAGAGATATATTACATTTGTGTAAAAAAGCTACGGGGTGTGATCTTATTTATGCCTTGGAGTATTGATACATAACCCACTCATAGAGTTACACAATCAAATGACAAGAATAAATTGAAAATTTTCACAAAAAAGTATCAATATTGCTAAATATTCACCTTTTCTTTTTAGGAAGAGTCCCTATTGTTTTAGGATGAAAAATGATAGGAACAGAGGTAATCTTTTTCATAGGTCAGTTCAATTAATTGGCCTCTCTCTTCAGGTATAATCTGACCAGGACATTGCAAAACCTGAGCATGAACTTTGTAGGCTTGTGCTCTACTGTATTAATTATGTACATTACCACCTTATTAGCTTTCCATATTGTCTGCATCTTGGAAGTAACACATCTCTCTCACACCCTGGTCCCTTTATAAATCTCATTGTTTTCATTTAATTCCAATCGTTGCATATTTATGACTAAGCTAATTTTCTATGATTCTCACCAAATTTCCAGTATATTATCAATCATCTCTGCACACTGACTTCAAATACTCCAATGTACGCAGCGTTTTAATATGAATTTTAATATATCTTCAATTGTGCAGCCCATGTTACATTTTAGAATGATAACTTCCCTAACTACTTGTTTACTGTTATATTGTTACAGAATGTTTTCAATATTTTGCCTTACTTATTTCTATCCATGTCTCTCAATCTTTTTTCTTTCCAGAATCATGTCTAAATGTATTTTGAACCTATTTATTCCACCTGCTTCAAAGATTTTCCCTGGTAACTTTTTCAAGAATTTTTTTTGTATGAGGAAACTTCACCTGTCATCCCTTCTTATTTCCAACTTCCAATAGTTTTTTTTTCACACGTATTCTTGGTTGTTGAATCATTTGCTTTGGTAAACAATTTGCATGAATCAATATTGTCAATCTTCCTCCAAAATCTTAAAAAAAACTAATTAGGTCATCTTCCAAGACTATTTTCCCAATCGTGCCCCCCTTCCTTAACCTTTCTTTGGAAAATAACTTCTTGAAAACTGGAATGTCATTATTGTTCAATTTGTATTCTTTGATGTCGAGAACATGCCATCCTAGAGCACTTTGATAACAGTGGTAGAATCGGGCAGAGTCAGCATGGATTTACGAAAGGGAAATCATACTTGACAAATCTACTAGAATTCTTCGAGGATGTAACTAGTAGAGTTGATGAGGGGGGGCCAATGGATGTGGTTTATTTGGACTTTCAGAAGGCTTTCGATAAAAGTCGCACATAACAGATGAGCATGTAAAATTAAAGCGCATGGGCTTGGGGGTAGTGTATTGCAATGGATAGAAAATTGGTTGGCAGACAGGAAACAAAGAGTAGGGATAAATGGGTCTTTTTCCGAATGGCAGGCAGTGACTAGTGGGGTACCGCAGGGATTGGTGCTAGGACCCCAGCTATTCACAATATACTTTAATGATTTAGATGAGGGAACTAAATGTAATATCTCCAAATTTGCAGATGACACAAAACTGGGTGGGAGGGTGAGTTGTGAGGAGGATGCAGAGAGGCTTCAGGGTGATTTGGACAAGTTGAGTGAGTGGACTAATGCATGGCAGATGCAGTATAATGTGGATAGCAAAAACTGGAAGGCAGATTACTATCTGAACAGCTACAAACTGAGAGAGGGGAATATACAGCGAGACCTGGGTGTTCTCGTACACCAGTCGCTGAAGGTAAGCATGCAGGTGCAACAGGCAGTAAAAAAGACAAATGGTATGTTGGCCTTCATAGCGAGATGATTCAAGTACAGGAGCAGGGATGTCTTGCTGCAATTATACAGGGCCTTGGTGAGGCCACACCTGGAATATTAGGTGCAGTTTTGGTCTCCTTATCTGAGGAAGGATGTTCTTGCCATAGAGGGAGTGCAGCGAAGGTTTACCAGATTGATTCCTGGGATGGTGGGACTTATGTATGAGGAGAGATTGTGTCAGTTAGGATTATATTCACTGGAGTTCAGAAGAGTGAGGGGGGATCTCATAGAAACCTATAAAATTCTAACAGGACTTGACAGGGTAGATGCAGGAAGGATGTTCCTGATGGTGGTGGAGTCTAAGGATACGGGGTAAACCTTTCAGGACTGAGATGAGGAGAAATTTCTTCACCCAGAGAGTGGTAAGCCTGTGGAATTCGCTACCACAGAAAGCAGTTGAGGCCAAAACATTGTATGTTTTCAAGAAGGAGTTAGATATGGCTCTTGGGTCTAAAGGGATCAAAGGGTATGGGGCGAAAGCAGGAACAGGCTACTGAGTTGCATGATCAGCCATGATCATAATGAATGGCGGAGCAGCTTCGAAGGGCTGAATGGCCTACTCCTGCTCCTATTTTCTATGTCAGCCTTGATTCAGGGATTGCTCTTGCCTCTGAGTCAGAAGGTCGTGGATTCGAGTTCCACTCCAGAGATGAGCACAAACATCTAGGCTGATACTTCAATGCAAAAAAAAAGTGTTTGCATTTGCAATTCTACCAAGACACTGGTAACAACTCAAGGTTGTGCGGAAAAAGATGAGTTACTCACTCAGTATGACTGCTGCACTGAATTACCATCTTTCTGAAGTCATTAATGTGGGGCCCATTTACCCTCTCAGGTGGATGTAAAAGAGCTCACTACATTCTTTCGACGAAGTGCAGGGGAGTTCTTCTTGGCGTCCTGGCCAATACTTAACCCTCATCGCTAAAACAGATTATCTGATCATCAGCGTGATTGCTGTTTGTGAGATCTTACTGCATGTAAATTGGTTGCATTCAAACCCTCTTCTTGAAGCCAGCCCCCGAGATTTCTCCCTCCAATTCCCGGACTATTCCATCTCGGGCTTCCCTTGCTGCAGAAATATTCTCTCTGGGTTTTTTTTCTCGAGATACATGTGTGAAAACACGTGCCGCCGAGGCGCCGAATCTATGATTGACACAAAGGCGTCCTCCAATCATCAGGCACGGAGGGGAAGACCGCCTCCTTTTGGAATCTGGCGTCAGAATGCATCTGAACCAATGGACGTCGGCGAGGGGTGGGGATTACGGAGCATGCAGACTTGCGTCTGAGAAACCCACTTAACCGGGAAAAAAAATGAGACGAGAGTCTAACCGGGTAAGAGAGAGAGAGAAAAAAATGCAATTTTTTTGAATGGAAGAAAGTAAATAAAAAGTAGGGAAAGGGGGAAATAAAGAGGATCAGCAGAGGTAGCAAAAAAGAGGAAGTGTGTGTGGATGGTTTAAATCTTTATTTCTCTTTAAAAGAATGAATGATCCCATGCAATGTTGCTTGCTGGCTGCAGTGCAATGGGGAGTGAGAAGGGCTTCTGGAGTCTGCTCGCGCGGGGAATCCTCCTCCTTCTCGTGCCCCCGGGATACAATGTTTCGCTTTCATTTGCCTGGTCAGTAACTTTGTAGCTTTTAAGCTGAAACTGGAAACATTGTGTTCCTTCTCCTCGTTATTTTGTAGCTTTTGAATAGTGTCTGCGTTCGTATTGCAGTGTAACTTGTGTGTGCGCGGGTGGGGAAGAAGGAGAACAATTCGATATAATTGCAACCAGAATCTTGCATTTCAAATGTTCTGAAGGGTGGAAAGCTATGATTTCAAGAGGAAGTTTAAAAAAAATTGGACTGGTTTATATTTTGAATGCATTTTGACTCCCATCTAACTCCAGGTTGTGGTTCCTCTTGCTCGTAAATCTCTTGTCTTTGCGCGCAGGTTGTTGTCAGTTCGCCTCGAACAATTCGACTTTTTCACTCATCTGCAAACCCCAGAAAGTTTTTTTTCCTCCCCCTCTCTCTCACACACACACACGCACGCAGGCATAAATACACACACAACATCCCCATCTGAACCATTTTAATCTTTTCTCAGTAAGTGACGCTGTAAATAAATTTCACTTCCATTTTACTTTATTGGGAATTGCCAATTGCATTGCGTTTGTAAAGTAGCCTTATGAGGATTGGAGCTTCAGGTGCTGGCTAGTTACATTGTATCAAGTGGACGATTGTCGCAAGGCAAGAAAAGGTGTAGTGTTCAAATGGGTGGTAATTTGAACACGGAAAAGCAAGTTATTTTGTGGAGGAAGTGCCCTGGTGAGAATATTCAAGTAGGTTTTAATATTTGAAAGTTGCGAGGACCCTCAGGCAGTATCGGAGACAGACAGCGCCGCGTAACGGCAGGTTACAAAAGGTCAAGAGTGTCCCGGATATAGATTGGATACATTGTGGCTTTTTGTAAAATGTCACGATGTTGAAAGTGAGAATAGCAATGTCTCCCTGCAGACTCTGATCTTTTTAAAAACTGTAGGCACTCTCTGCAGAAACTTTAAAAAACGGTATCACCCTCTGCCTCACTATGCTCTTCAGAAAAAAATAATCAAAACAAACAAACGCTGGCCAGAAAAAGCAATCTGTGTTCTCAAAAGTTTGGGATTTTAACATTTTGATCAAAAATACACTTATTTGGATAATCAAAACAAAAGCGATCAAGGTAATTTATTTTTACAGCAAAGATGCCAAAACATGCATTGTTGCAGTAAAAGTTTGGGGGTTTCTGATGCCATTGGATTAGTTGAGAAGTAGTCATGTTGAATGATATTTTATGGGCAGAAAGGTTAAATCTGCGAAGTTTTTGCGTTAAAAGTTGGATATTGTACCCGGTTGAATGGACATCTAAATTATCCACTAGGGAAAATTTTATCGAGGCTTTTTTTGGTTGTGTAGGGATTTTTTTGCACATGTAGTGCTGATGTTTTGTTATTCAGAAAGATGCATATGGTCATTTTGATGAGTGTTTGTTTTGAAGCAAATAGCTTTTAGTATCGAGAGATGTGGAGCCTAGGAGTTTGAGGGGGAATCGATGTCGGATTCATTCATTTTAAGTACCTCCTGTTGCATAATGATGCCGCTAGTACAGTGATTTCGTGTTGTTCGTTTGTGCATTCGTGTGTTTTGCAACTCGAAGTCTGGTGAATTGTTTAAAATCGAGTGCGAAAGAAATAAAACATTAAACTTGGGAATTCGTTTCTGATTTTCCATGTTTCTAGGCTTGTGTAATTTTGTCAAAATGCATCACCAACAGCGAATGGCTGCCTTAGGGACGGACAAAGAGCTGAGCGATTTACTGGATTTCAGTGCGGTAAGAGAACCCATTCATGGCAGGTGGTGAGAAGGCGAGTGCACGGCAAAAGATCTCAAGTATAGCCAGGGGTAGCCGAGAGTAGCGTTGCCAGTTAAAGACAAGTAGCACTTTCCTCTTGGCCTTCCATAATGCTCTGTGTATTTTAGCAATCTATCCACAATAAGAAAACTTCAACCAAAAAAAAAATAAACAAGTCACATAACAGTTCACTCAATTCTAATCCTGCGATGTGCTAACAATTGTTTTTGAAGATCGCGTTTAAATAGGGCACTTCTGAGGTTGCTGGAGGAATATCCTCTTTTGAGAAATGGGTTTCGGAAGTTTGGTCAGGAGAGTAGTGCCAGGCGGAAATATAGCCGGTGGCGATTTCAACCCTTTTTCTTTTTTTGCTGCTTTTCTCGCTCCTTAACGTTTGTGCTCGCAGATAAGTGGCTCGAAGAGTTAATCGGTAATCAAATCCAATACTCGTGAAAAGGGGCGCAGGCGTGTTTATGGTAAGATCTGTGCGAAGAAGTGCCGCGAAACTTCTGCTATCGACTTTGGTTTAATTTTATTTTTTTTAAAAGCCTTATAACTGCTAGTAGTGCAACTCGTTGCCACTACTGTGTTGCGTAAGGAGGGAGATGCTTTTTAAAAGTCTGGGATGGGAATCTGAAGCATTTTGTTGGGCAGTGACTTTTGATAAACAATTTTTATTTTATTTCTTGTAGATGTTTTCACCGCCTGTGAGTAGTGGGAAGAATGGACCAACCTCCCTGGGAAGTGGCCATTTCGGGGGCTCAAGTATGTAAATCATTGCTTTGGTGTTTATATAATAAAACAGATCTGTTTGTATGTTTCCGGGGTTTTTGGCTTTCTTTCCGAGGAATCCATATCGATTCGAGTCAAGCACATTTTGGCTCAACTTACCAGGACACTTTCTAACCTGTCTTGTAATAGCAGTTTGAAGTAGCTCGCTTTTAAACGGGATAATCTTGCATCAGAACCAACGCTGTTTCGTTACAAGATTAACACGAGTCGAACTTTACTGATTTGGTCCATCGTCCAGTATCGAGAATTAATTTAGATTTTTTTTAACAAGCTAAGATATGAAGGGTTAGTTCGACCTTTGATTAAAAATACCTTTGCTTTCAATTACTGCAGCCGTTTCGTTAGCATTGAATGCATGTGTTGCTTGATTTAGTTGAAAATTTGGTGGTGAGTTAGGGGTGGATAGGAAGGCTACCTGTCTACTACAGGTACTTTGTGTGTGAATGCTACAAAGTAAATTAATGTGCAAGTCGATTGATTTCAGATCATTTGTTACAAGGCTAGTATGAATAGTTCAAAACTATTTAGAACATTTAAAACTCCTATGCTAATAGGATCTAGGTTTTTATAAATGGTAACTGAATTTTAGAAAATCAACTCTTTATAAATAAAGTCTTGTTAAGAACACCTGCTATTTAGAAATTCGTTGTAGTTGTAAAGGTTGCATGAACATACTTAAAATTCTGAGGAATCCCTTCAGTTTATTTTGAATGAAAGGAATCATTGTCAGGCCGTAAGTAGAATTTTGTTTAGGTAGAATTTTTTGTAAAGTATACATTTTTAATACAAAATGTTATTTTTTAACCACAAGCTAATTGTAACACTTACATTGCTGGATATATTAATTTCTTGGATGATTGAAAATGTGTACTTGTTTATGGTATATACTGTGTTTCATAAGGCATTTGTTTCTCTCCAGGAATCAATGTATTGTTAGCAAAGCTAAATAAAGTTTTGAAGTGGGAGAGGAAGAAACAGCTGGGATGAGTTGTTGCTAATATATTAAAATGTTTTTTAATGTATAAAAGGAAGAAACTTCAGAGAAAAAATCTGATTTGCATATTCAAATATCAGAATTTGAAAGCTACCTTGAAGAAAGAATCATGTAGGCATTTGAGATATGTTAACTAACATCAGTTTATAGGCAATTTAGTGATTTTTGTTTTTTTTTGCCCAGATAGCAGCAGGAGACGCACAGATTTTTTGACCCTCTCCCCTCTTTAATTTGCAGTGTAGGAATTGTACATGTTTTTAATAGTTGTCAGCAATTAATTTAAAAATGTGCATCAAATTAAAATATAGTTGCAGTTGGATGGCATATATTCAGTTTGTGTAAAGGCAGCTGAAAACAACAGCATTTTCAGTTTTGATATATTGTAGCACTTTGTTTTTAATGTGTAAAATTGTAATGTAGGTCTGTATTCAGATTTGTGCTAAAATGAAAAGAGGCCTCTCAATTTCTGCAATTACTTCATGTGAAATAATTTTCTGTGGAAAAAGTTGTGATTTTAGTGTAGCACCTTTTGCAAATAGTTCATTCTCTCTCTCCTCCCCCCTCCCCCCCCTCTCCAAGATTCTTAGCAAAATGATGAATGGTTGGTTGTTTTTCTGAAATTGGCAAGTTAATTCAGATTCTGGATAAAGTTTCTTTAAAATGTATAGGAATGTTGTGTGTATTGTGAATGCTATGTAGAATTTTGTAATCAGCGGGTTTTGGTATGGCTTAGTAATTTATTAATGTGCCGGATCTGATGTAAACAATATTTAAAAGGTATCCAACTCCAATTGTTAGGTTTGTGAATTATTAGGACTTTCTTTACATAAACGGAATAAAAATGTAGAGATATTTGATAAGGACTCAGGTTTATGCATCATTCAAACTATGTTCTCTTCCCCCTGCCACCCTTACTCTCTGCTCAATACTCAGGACATGTAAACAGTTAAGTTGTGACTTGAATCTTATTTTTCCTGAACTGCATTGTTTGTGTGTTTAAAAAAAATCGAAGCTGTGAGGAGAGGAGGATGATGATGCAGTGAGTTTCCTCTGGCTAGGACAGGTGTATATTCCTTCATGGATGTATGGTTTTCTCGGACAGGTGAAATAAAACACAAAATTTACTCTTCCATGCCAAACTCATTTACATCTAAAATCTTGTGCACCCATGTTACTGAGGCATTTTCTGCCCTTGCAGATCTTTGTATTTTTACAAATAGCAGTTGCATTTTCTGGAAGACCAGTACTCAGTCATATTTCAAACTCTTGTGTTAGTATCATGTAAATTGCTCTTTTAAAGCTAATGGACGATTTCTTACTCTGGTTTCAGAAGGAATGAATTTTTTTGATGCACATTTTACATTTTCTTATTCAAATATATTAAATGGGAAAAACTTCATAAAACATGCATTTTGGGGATATTTCCCTATAAATGTGATTCCTGATAGATAGAGATATCTTTCTAACTGATAAATTTTCAGTCTTTTCCTTGGCAGCCATTCCCTTACACTTGTTCTTTCTGAGTGGAGAGGGATGCTGATGGTTCCTGTTAAATGAATGACTTGTAACAATGTATTTTTTTTATTTTTGCCTGGTTGTCTGAAATCAACAGGAGCAAATGTGAAAATATTTGTTACCTGTGTGCATTATAAGACAATATCCGATATTTTATTTAGATTACTGTTGTAGCTTAAATTTGTTATATTCTCATTGAAAGGTATGAGTAAAATATAAAGTAAGAACTGGAACCATGCTGATTGTGTGGAAGAGTAATTGATTTGTAGCTGCATTGTAGTTCAATATGTAATGACAATGTTGAAATAAAACTCAAGGTAATGTATTCAATTAGAAGGAATAATTACAATGGATCTTGCTAAATTTCATACTTTTTGAAATTGTTTGGAAATATTTTTAGTATATTTCTTCAGTAGATTTTCAGTTTGAGATTGATATTTTCTCCCTTTAATGAAAGCATAGCATTTGTTTCATTTCAGAATATTAGTTTTTCTTTCTAAATTGCAGTCTGTTTGTCAGCTGAATTTATCCATTTTCAGGAAGTGTCATAATATTGTGTAAGTGAAATGTCCCATTACAATGTTCTTGGCCAATGGTCACACCATCTTTATAGTATCCAGATATGTCTTAGAAAAAGAACAAATAATGAAAACCTATAACATCAAATAACATTTTTAAGAAATAATATTTTTTGCATGTTCAAATAGTTCAATTGTGGAATATCTAAGTTATTAAAATTACATTTGGAAGGTTATACAAAATATTATTAATCTGTTCAACTTTTGTATGGGAATAGTCTTATTTTCAGTAATCTTTTTTTAAAGTGTTGATGCCTGAGCACCTCTACAGTCAGGGTGAAATTGAGTAATTCCAAGGGGCAAGGTGGCTCACTGTTCCTGGATTGTTGTACTGTAAACATAAAAGTCAGGCTGGAAGATTTGGCAGGCCCCAAGCATCAATTGTATGAGCAATAGCATAGAACGGTGTTTGGGTAGCCCACAGCATTTTATTTTTGTATTTCAAAGGTTCTTAAGGCAGTATTTGGACTGGTGGGTTGAATGTTCCAATTTAATTGCAATAAAAAAAAACCTCCAAGATGTTTTATACACATTGACTTAACTTTCAAACTGTTTTATTTTTATGCAGTTATAGAGATGTGTTTACTATTTTGTGTCCTAAATAAGTGAGATGTCATAATATATTGATTTGTTGGTGCTCAGGCATGTAACCAAACATTTTGTAATACAGTGAACACAGACATCCTTCATTATTTTCAGCATCTTGTGGGAAATATCTAAATTAGAGATCTACCACAGTTTTGAAGATATTTGTCTCTATAGAGGGAAAGTCTATCCACCCTCATTTTCTTGACCCTGGAACATGCTTTCAGTTGTGCCATTCTGGCTTTTGGCTGATGAAAAAGCTTGTCTGACAGCTTTTTGGCTAACCCCTGATATGAGGAACACCATTAATCATGTCTCTTTTTTTTTTTCCCTGTCTCGGAAACGTAACCTCTTTTGTCCAAGTAAGAAGGCTTTGTTGTAATATTTTATGTTGATACATCAAAATTAGCATACTTAGCATGGTCTATGTTGACAATTCTGGAGTGTTGAGTGTGGGTGAACAGAGGGTAGAGGGTAGACAAAAACTGCCTTTGCCTTTTAGAAATCCTGAGTTGAAATTGATGTAATTCAGTTATGTTTCAAGGCCAGTATTTCAGTTCTTTAAAAGAAATAAAGAATATTAAAATTGAAAATCCAGGTTACAGTTAACCAATAACTGCAATGAAGAAGTTAATGGCATGAATGTGGTAATTTGATTTGGTATGTATTCTTTTCCTGCATTGGATTATTGCCTGATTTGAATTATTTTGTTAAATACATGGCTTGGTTAAGCAAAGCCAAACTGGCCTGAGCATTGCTAATAATTAGATGCTGCAGTTACTCCCCTCTCTCGCGCTCCATAAAAACAGAATGTTTACAAGAACCAATGGTGTTGAGACTTTGTCTCTTTCCATGGTGACAGGCATTTGATTGGAGTTCTGTGCCAAATGAATGGAATAGTGGATGACTTGGTTTCTCCCTTTTCCATTCTATTCTGAAAAACGAAACACAAGCATACATCACTCACTTATTTGCTGCTCTATATATGTACTTTGTATTTGAGAGGAAGGAGTAATAGTATTGTTAATATAATTACTTTTGTTTACTGCATTGTCTTGGCATTTTTAAATGGTCAATGTTAGTTTCTGTCATGTCAAAGTTGATTCCTAATTATTTGGCTAAAATGCCCGGCTCTCTTTTTCAAAGTGATTAGCCATATAGACAGATGGATTACTATTCATTCTTTCTGATGGGGTTTGGCTTTTGAATGGCGATCTATTGTTAGAGTATTTTTTAATTGCTGGTTAGAAAAATAATTTCGTAAATGCCAATTCTGTGTAATTTAACAAAAAACTAGAAGCAGCAGGAAACAAAACTTGTTGAGCTACTGCAGTTGCACTCATTGGAGGGCAGTAGTATCGGTGTAAGTGGTGGTGTGTGACATTTGCACTTTTTCTGTGTCTTTCATGTTGATATTTTCACAGTTGATTTTGGCATCTTTCACAATTGTGCTGAAAGATCAGTGCAATATTCCTTTAGATCGTTTACTCATTTGCTTTTTTGTGAGCATGTTTTTTTTTAATCAGTTAGTTGTGTTCCTTGAGCTTTTTTTTTTAAGAAGCCCTTTTTAATTTAACACTGGCTTCTTGCACGTTTGCTGGCAACTTTTATCTTCTAGTAAGGATGTGTGAACCATTTGGATTGGACTTGACTTGCTTTTAAGGTAAAAATCCTTTGATGTTTCCTTTGATCTTTTCAGCTTGTAAAGAACTGTATATGGTAACATTTAAACTAAAGTAGCACTGTTTTGCTATATCCGGGTCTTTTCTCTTGCTAATGTTTCATAAATTCCCCCTCTTTTAACCTCTGCTCTATTCAAAGTTACAGTTTGGACCGGTGTGCATTTATTTGAGGTATATGATGCCTTACCCCAGAGGCTTTTCTTCATGTCCTCATTTGTTGTTTGAGGACTTTCAGCGGTAATCATAGCACCCGCGTTTCTCATTATTCTGAGATCACGTAAACTGCCCCATCCAAACACCATGCTTGCCCCTGCTGAAATCAGTGTATTTGAATCTTCTCCAATTGTTCAGTGGAATAGTTATTTACATATTTCTTAAAGACAGCAAATTGACTTGTCTTCAGGAAAATGAAAATTCTGATTCCATAGAACATAGAACATTAAAATGAAATAATGCAAACTGCCTGTAATTAAATTATGTCCTAAAAACATGCTTATCTGTTTTTTATTTCCTCTCCTCCACTTTCAGTAATGTTGACTGAGTAGTTGTGTAAAAGTTTTTTTTTGAGGGGAACAAAAGAGAATTGGAATATATAATAAAGTTTAAAGTTGGATAAAATCTTTTAAAAACACAGCCAAAGGACAACATGTACGGGTTAGCAGGAGCAGCAGTATTGCTCTTAATCTATGCGATATAGATGTTTTCTTGGAAACATTTGTGGCACTCTGGTGGAAAATTATTACACATTGGTAGAATTATTCATAAAGAATAAAGAAAGAAATGCTGAGAGCTGGTGGAAAGAATATTCTTTTAAGGACCCTCTCCTAAAAATTGAATGATGCAGTGCATTTATTATTTATAGAGATATTTCTTTGAAGTTTTATGATATTTTTTTCTCCTCTGCTCCTGAAGGCAGAGATGTGTGCAGAGAATTGGTTCTGCTGGTGCTGGCCATCTTCTGGTATTTGTCTTTCTTTATGTGCGAGCTTGGTTAGTGAATGTTGGCCCAATTCTGTCTACACTTGACATCATCGGGTGCCCTTTCCAACATCAGTGGACAGTGGTGGGAATCCTGGTTGATTTTTCTTTTCCTTTCCTTTAGTCAATTGATTGTGTAACTTTGCGCACAAACTTGAGTCTTTTGAGGTATGTGCACACTATGTTGAATATTGCATTGATCCACCTTTTTGGGGGTTGCTCAGTGATGGACTGAGGGCTTTCAAACTAATACTTTAAATTAATGGATGTTGGTATATAGTTAGTGACACTAAATGGGCAGCACAGTGGTGCAGTGGTTAGCACCACAGCCTCACAGCTCCAGTGACCCGGGTTCAATTCTGGGTACTGCCTGTGTGGAGTTTGCAAGTTCTCCCTGTGTTTGCATGGGTTTTCTCCGGGTGCTCCGGTTTCCTCCCACAAGCCAAAAGACTTGCAGGTTGATAGGTAAATTGGCCATTAGCAATTGCCCCTAGTATAGGTATGTGGTAGGGAAATATAGGGACAGGTGGGGATGTGGTAGGAATATGGAATTAGTGCAGGATTCGTATAAATGGGTGGTTGATGGTCAGCACAGACCCGAAGGGCCTGTTTCAGTGCTGTATCTCTAAACTAAACTAAACACTCTTTTGATATTGTTGTCCAAGCAATAAACAAGGCATTGTAATGGACTTAGAGCTGGGTTTGTCCAGCGTTTTGTCTTGAGTCTCATAGGTGAATGCTAGCAGTGGGGGCTCCATATAACGTTTACATTAAGTGTGGTAACTTCTAAGGATGGCCCTTTCTGAACCGATGAAGTATGAACAGGACAAACCAGGAAATAATAAATTTTAAACTGGAATAAAATTGTGTTGTCTGGGCTTCAAGAGCCTAACTACCAGGGCTGAGAAGTCATATGTGGCCCGAGAACCATAGATTCAGTTGCACGGGTCTGAAGGGGCTCTTATAGAGTTTGTTTGGCTGGTTTTATCGAATATGAAATTTGATGCTTCCCTCCCCTGCATCCCTCAAAAACACAATTATCTTAAAGGTTGTGCTTTGTTAATGCACATTTTTCTGTTTATGGGGGGAACTCTTTAGTCTTAGATTGGTAACTAGAAGCAGCACTTTTTTTGTTTTTGCTTCTGTATCAGCTGTGGCTCAGTGGTAGGACTCTCGCCTCGGAATTACAAAGTTGTCATTTCAAGATCCACTTCAGGGCATTGTGCACATAATCTAGGCTGACACTTCAGTCCAGTGCTGAAAAGGTGCTCTTGGATGGCTGCTCATTTGGACATAAAAGATCCCATAGCAGTATTCAACGAACACCAGTGGAATTTCTCATGGGGTCTTGGCCAACGTTTATCTCTCAACCAACACCACTAAAACATAATTATCTCTGCTTACTGTGTCCACATTGCATTCGTGACCACACTTCAAAACTAATTCATTGGCTGTGAAGCACTTTGGGTTTTCCTGAAGACTTGAAGGGCTCTATCTAAATACAAGAACAAAGAACAGTACAGCACAGGAACAGGCCATTCGGCCCTCCAAGCCTGCGCCGATCTTGATGCCTGCCGAAACTAACACCTGCACTTCCGGGGCCCATATCCCTCTATTCCCATCCTATTCATATATTTGTCAAGATGTCTCTTAAACGTCGCTATCGTATCTGCTTCCACCACCTCCCCTGGCAGCAAGTTCCAGGCACTCGCCACCCTCTGTGTTTTTAAAAAAAAAACTTGCCTCGCACATCCCCTCTAAACTTTGCCCCTCGCACCTTAAAACTATGTCCCTTAGTAACTGACTCTTACACGCTGGGAAAAAGCTTCTGACTATCCACTCTGTCCATGCCGCTCATAACTTTGTAAACCTCTATCATATCGCTCCTCCACCTCCGTCGTTCCAGTGAAAACAATCCGAGTTTTTCCAACCTCTCCTCATAGCTAATGCCCTCCAGACCAGGCAACATCCTGGTAAACCTCTTCTGTACCCTCTCCAAAGCCTCCACGTCGTTCTGGTAGTGTCACGACCAGAATTGCACGCAATATTCTAAGTGTGGCCTAACTAAGGTTCTGTACAGCTGCAACATGACTTGCCAATTTTTATACTCTTTGCCCCGACCGATGAAGGCAAGCATGCCGAATGCCTTCTTGACTACCTTATCCACCTGTGTTGCCACTTTCAGTGACCTGTGGACCTGTACGCCCATATCTCTCTGCCTGTCAATACTCCTAAGGGTTCTGCCATTTACTGTATACCTCCCACCTGCATTAGACCTTCCAAAATGCATTACCTCACATTTGTCCGGATTAAACTCCATCTGCCATTTCTCCGCCCAAGTCTCCAACCGATCTATATCCTGCTGTATCCTCTGACAATCCTCATCATTATCCGCAACTCCACCAACCTTTGTGTCGTCCGCAAACTTACTAATCAGACCAGCTACCTTTTCCTCCAAATCATTTATATATACTACAAGCAGCAAAGATCCCTGCGGAACACCACTAGTCACATCCCTCCATTCAGATAAACACCCATCCACTGTTACCCTCTGTCTTCTGTGACAGAGCCAGTTCTGTATCCATCTTGCCAGCTCACCTCTGATCCCGTGTGACTTCACCTTTTGCATCAGTCTGCCATGCGGGACCTTGTCAAAGGCTTTACTAAAGTCCATATAGACAACATCCACCGCCCTTCCCATATCAATCATCTTCGTCACTTCCTCAAAAAACTCAATCAAATTAGTAAGACACGACCTCCCCTTCACAAAACCATGCTGTCTCTCGCTAATAAGTTTGTTTGTTTCCAAATGGGAGTAAATCCTGTCCCGAAGAATCCTCTCTAATAGTTTCCTTACCACTGACGTAAGGCTCACCGGCCTATAATTTCCTGGATTATCCTTGCCACCCTTCTTAAACAAAGGAACGACATTGGCTGTTCTCCAGTCCTCCGGGACCTCACCTGTAGCCAATGAGGATGCAAAGATTTCTGTCAAGGCCCCAGCAATTTCTTCCCTTGCCTCCCTCAGTATTCTAGGGTAGATCCCATCAGACCCTGGGGACTTATCTACCTTAATGCTTTGCAAGACACCCAACGCCACCTCCATTTTGTTAATGAGATGACTGAGACTATCTGCACTCCCTTCCCTAGGCTCCACCAAGTCCTTCTCCTTGGTGAATACTGATACAAATTACTCATTTAGCACCTCGCCTATTTCCTCTGCTCCACACTTAGATTCCCATCTCTGTCCTTGAGTGGGCCAACCCTTTCCCTGGTTACCCTCTTGCTCTTTATATATGTATAAAAAGCCTTGGGATTTTCCTTAATCCTGTTTGCCAATGATTTTTCATGACCCCTTTTAGCCCTCCTAACTCCTTGCTTAAGTTCCTTCCTATTGTCTTTATATTCCTCAAGTGCTTCATCTGTTCCTAGCCTTCCAGCCCTTACAAATGCTTCCTTTTTCTTTTTTGACTAGGCTTACAATATCCCGTGTTATCCAAGCTTCCTGAAACTTGCCAAACTTGTCTTTCTTCCTCACAGGAACATGCTGGTCATGGATTCTAATCAGCTGACGTTTGAAAGACTCCCACATGTCAGATGTTGATTTTACCCTCAAACAGCCGCCCCCAATCTAAATTCTTCAGTTCCTGCCTAATATTGTTATAATTAGCCTTCCCCCAATTTAGCACCTTCACCCGAGGACTACTCTTATCCTTATCCACAAGTACCTTAAAACTGATGGAATTATGGTCACTGCTCCCGAAATGCTCCCCCACTGAAACTTCGACCACCTGGTCGGGCTCATTCCCCAATACAAGACGTTCTTTGTATAATAGAGACAAGGTAGTATTTCTATGGGAAACCTTCGTTGTATCTGGACTCTAAATCTGCCTGATGACAGCTTGATGGAATCTGCGGTTATCAGATGTTGACCTGTAGTGAATGAACACCCAGAAAATTGGAGATGGTAGGAATACTTTGCTTTTTGTTTCTGGTCATTGCACATTGATTTCCACCCCCCCCCCCCCCCCCCCCCCCCACCGCCCCCCGAAGTTTTAAAATAATTATTCGGATAACCTCCCTCCCCTGCCCACTTCCCCCCCCACCCACCATGTGAAATGTTTCCAAAAACCAGCTGCTGTTGAGATATAACTTTTTTTTTTCTTGCTTCCACCCTCTGCAAAAAACAACATTGCTCCTGATTGCTATATACTGAATGCCACTAGAAATTATGTGCACATGGATGCTGGATGAGGATTGGTTTGAGCTAAGTCATGATGATCTTTGAATCAAATCTGCACTCACTCTTTAACTTCACTCATGAATAATGAGCACGTGAGGGTGGGCAGCATTGATGGTACTGTCACATATCATGAGTTTGATTTCAAGAGTGGAGGAAGAAAAACCATTTCTGCCCGCATGAAAGACCCAAGATCATCTCTTTTTGGTTTGACAGTTTTGTCACAAAACTGTTGATGTATTTGTCCCAGCAAATTAGAGAATGAAAATATTTATCACAAATAAAGTCTAAGCCAAACTAATGCCATTATTTTTACTTTAAGAACGACTTGCATTTATGTAGTGCCTTTCACAACCTTGGGATGTTCCAAAGTGCTTTTACAGCCAATGAAGTGTAGTCACAATTGAACTGTCGGAAATGCAGCAGCCAATTTGTGCACAGCAAGCTCCCATTAACAGCAATTTGGTAGTTACCAGGTAATCTGTTTGTGATGTTGATTTGAGGGAATAATATTGGCTCGGGCGCTGGGGTAAACTCCACTGCTCTTCAAAATTTTGCTATGGGATCCTTTGCGTTCATCTTGGAGAGCAGGCAGGGCTTCGGTTTAATGTCTTGTCCAAAAGGTGGCACTTCTGATAGTACTGCGGTGCCAACCTAGATTTCTTTGCTCAAGCCTGTGGAGTGGGGCTTGAACCCAGAATGTACTGACTTGGTGAATTTAAAATGTGCCACGTCAAAAAGATAAGTTCAGATGAGGACCATTCAGCTTGGTTGGCTCATCCTTCTATTAAGAACCTCTGGTTTTGTTATAACAGCATTCAGCTGCCTATTTAATAAGTCAAGGGTTATTACCAAACCAGAAGTACATTTCAGAACGATTCACTCTTATGTGGCCAAGTGCATCTTGACATCAATCCTGAACTAGCCTTTTAATAGTTTGTAATTATGTCTCCTTGTTCCTGTAGTTAAGATTTGATTTGAAATAATGCTCCCTCAATCTTTTCTGTTCCATATAATACTTGCCTACCTCCTAAGGTTCCTTTTCCGTCTCCTTTTAAGATGGAGGAGCATAAGCCTAACCTTGACTCGTAACTCTTTCATCTTGATGCTATGGACTTGTAAGGAGTGATTTTGAGTCTGTGCTGCTGATGAAAAGGCTCACCTGAATCATGGCCGAATTTCCAATTTGCACTTCTGTCAGGCAAAGCTGCTTGCTGCTGGTGTGGACTCAAGTTGCCCCATACTCGACTGATATGGCAGTATAGACTGCTTTGTTTGCTGCTTTAGAATGAGTGGACTTGCTAAACTGTTAACCATCCAGGGCAAAGCAGCCCACATGATCGACACCTCATCTACCAGCCTAAACATCCACTCCCTTTCTCATTGGCATCCTGTAGTGTGTACGATCTACAGGATGCACTGCAGCAACTTGCCAAGGGTTCTTTGGCAGCATCTTCAAAACCCGCAACCTCCACTACCTAGAAGGACAAGGACAGCAGGCACATGGTACACCATCACCTCCACGTGTCCCTACAAGTCACACTATCCTAACATGGACATGTATTGCCATTCCTTCATTGTCAGTGGGTCAAAATCTTGGAGCTCCCTATTTAACAGTGATTGGAGCACCTTCAGCATACAGATTGCAATGGTTTAGTTGGTACCTCACCATCTCGAGGAAGCTAGAATGGGCTATAAATGTTGGTCTTACCACTGCCTCAATTCTAAGAATGATTTAAAGCAATCTATGTTCACTCATCTTTCCTTCACTTCCATTGAATAATTTATCTTGTGTTGGATCTCATCTACCATAATATTGTCTAGGTTCTTCTGTAGTTCCTTGGCTATCCCATTAGATGCAACGGCACTCCTTCATTCTCAAATTTAGTATCATCTATAAATTTGACTAATTTGCATTACATTTCTGAATCCAGATTATTTATGTAAATGATCAAAAATCTCTCTTTTGTATCTTTTTAATGGTGTGACTGTCTCACTACATTAATTCTTAGCAATGACTGATTTTTCAATACCAAAATTCTCCAAGGCTTTGGCCCAAAAGTTGCCATGCCAGTTAATTAGATTTTCTGCAGATGTTTCATTTGTCTATTGGTGAACTTTTAAGCTTTCAATTTCAGCTGTGGGGAGCACAAATCAAGCATAGCGGGAGGGAAAGGAAAGCAAAATTGAATGGTGACTGTTCACCAGTTTGTGCGTCAATACATGGTGACTGGAGGAGATGCATGAACTTGGGAGGGATGCGCAAGGTGAAAGAGAATCCATGACCTTGAATGGGTGAGGAGGGATTGGTTTACTTTCACAGTAGTGTTTTTGGTTAATATAAGATCATACTATAATTGTTTGCACTATACATAGTTGGTGTGCAGTGGTTGCAAAAACTAAATATGCAAATGTACCCTAGTGTTTTTTTTATTCCTGGGAATGGAAACTGAAACTGAAGCCATTAATTTTTTTTTAAAGCAATCTTCTGCAGCTCTCCATGGACAGGAAAAGGCTGAGGTTTTGGGGGTCTTTGTTCTAACATTAACTTGGCAGTTGGGAAGGTGTAGATTTGATTTTAAAAAGCACAATTAAATCAGATTTCCATGCACCTACTCCTAGATTTAAGTGGTTATTTAAGTTGTCCAAAGCAGACAATTTATTAATTTACTTAGTGATTCAGCCAATTACAAAAGGTTATTTCCGTTTGGAGTTGCAGTGCGGTAGGTCACTATTAAATTCTATTTTATGTTGCTGATTTTTACAGTTATGTAATGGGTAATTTCCAGATGAGTTTTCTTTTTAAATAAATTTTGCTGTGCTGTTCATTCACACTTGTGCATCTGGGATAAAAGCCCTTGCTGGTTCTGATCTTACAGATGGGTTACAGTCTTGTATCGGTCAATGCATTAGCAAACATATATCAGTGTCTAGACTGGTTTTAACCAAGGAAACTTCTCAATGGTGAGTCATATTAGTTCAAATTTAATAATCCTGTTTCATGAATATGCTTAGTATAGATCAGAGAGGGCTTTACATTTCCTTTTTTGGGCTTTCTTCTCCCAAAGTGAAGGTAATTCATATTTCCTTGCCTCTGTTGACATGCTAAACAGGGATTTTATGTTCCAAAGATCAATAAAAGTTGGTTATTTTGACAAATAATATGTCCTTGAATGTGCTATTGCTTTTGTAGATGGCATCACCCATTTAAAAAAAAAAAGAAAGTCCTCTATTTTTATTGTAGGCACAAAAATGTTCACTTCAGGTCATGGCCATGTCTGTTTTTATTCTTCGTACTGCAGTTGAACTACTTTGATATTCTTCCAGCACTTACTCCCATTGTGCAGTATCTCCTACAAATGGCAGTCGCATCAACATAAAACTGTCGGACCTTTTTAGACTGTCTGTCTGAGGGGGAAGATCTGCTATTCACTAGGTCTTCCTTGCTGCAGCTAGTCTTTCTTGAGATGAATAAATGCAGCGATGCCATGACATCATTGCGCACAAATGTCTTCATTATCTCTTTGGTATTGAGTTGCCTACTGTGCAGCTGTGTTATAGAAAGCATGGCTGTATGTTGCAAAACTAAATATGGGGGAGTGGCTCAATTAGCTTGCTCTCCCAAGACCTGGGCTGCAATGTTGCCCCTAGGATGTTGGTCAATCAGCAGTAATTGTATGGAAGTTTTGTGCTATTTGAACTGTGGGGGGGGGGGAAATATTCAGTACATTACAATATTTATCTTTCCCTTAATTGTGTCTCTCTAGAGAGAAGATTTTCAGCTGCATAAAACTGGGATGAAGTGTAAATGGTTATATGGCTTGCGCTAGTTTTGCTGCTGGTGAGAGAAATTTCAGATGAAGTGGGAGCATCACCTAAGAGTGTTGGCATAACAATGTACATTGGCATAATTGCAAATTTTCTTGAAGCCTGTTGGTACCAATATGCTGCACAAGCCTAGTGACAATACTGTAAGCAAAACAGTAAAATCATGTTCAACTGGCAGCTGCCAATTTTTCTAAAGTCTTTTTGATTCCCACAAAGACTGGGATTTGTTATTTGTGTGGTAATTTTTTTTTTTGCTGAAGAAAATGCCTTTAGACTAAAGGTTTCAAATTCTATTAGCTTGGCATTAAAATCGTCATTATTTTTTAAAAAATTCGTTCATGGGATGTGGGTGTTGCTGGCTAGGCCAGCATTTATTGCCCATCCATAATTCCCCTTGATAAAGTAGTGGTGAGCTGCCGCCTTGAACTGCTGCAGTCCTTAGGGTGTAGGTACACTAACAGTGCTGTTAGGAAGGAGTTGCAGGATTTTGACCCAGCGACAATGAAGGAACAGCAATATAGTTCCAATTCAGGATGGTGTGTGGCTTGGAGGGGAACTTGCAGGTGGTGGTGTTTACGTGCATCTTCTGCTGTTGTCCTTCTAGGTGGTAGAGGTCACGGGTTTGGAAGGTGCTATTGAAGGAATCTTGTTGAGTTGCTGCAGTGCATCTTGTAGATGGCACACACTGCTGCCATTGTGCGTCTGTGATGGAAGGAGTGAGTGTTGAAGATGGTGGATGGGGTGCCAATCAAGCGGGCTGCTTTGTCCTGGATGGTGTCGAGCTTCCTGAGCAGTGGTGGAGTTGCAGCCAACCAGGCAAGTGGCGAGTATTCCATCGCACCCCTGACTTGTGCCTTGTAGATGGTAGGTGAGTCATTTGCCGCAGAATTCCCAGCCTCTGACCTATTCTTATAGCCACAGCATTTATATGGCTGGTCCAGTTCAGTTTCTGGTCGGTGGTAACCCCCAGGATGTTAATGGGAGATTCACCGAGATGGTTGGATTGTCTCCTGTTTGAGATGGTCATTGCCCGCCACTTTTGTGGCGCGAATGTAACTTGCCACTTATCAGCCCAAGCCTGAATGTTGTCCAGGTCTTGTTGCATGTGGACATGGGCTGCTTCAGTATCTGAGGAGCCGTGAATGGTGCTGAACATTTCGCAATCATCAGTGAACATCCCCACTTCTTCTGACCTTATGATGGAGGGAAGATGCAGCAGCTGAAGTTGGTTGGGCCTCGGACACTATCCTGAGGAACTCCTGTTGTAATGTCCTGGGACTGAGATGATTGACCTGCAACAACCACAACAATCTTCCTTTGTGCTGGGTATGAGTCCAACCAGCACCTGTGATTCCTCTTGACTCCAGTTTTGCTACGGCTCCTTGTTGCTATGCTTGGTCAAATGCTTCCTTGATGTAAAGGGTAGTCACTCGCCTCACCTCTGGAGTTCAGTTCTTTTGTCCATGTTTGGACCAAGGCTGTAATAAGGTCTGGAGTTGAGTGGATTTGGTGGAATCCAAACTGAGCGTCAGTGAGCAGTTTATTGCTGAGCAAGTGCTGCTTGATAGCACTGTCGATGACCCCTTTCATCACTTTGCTGATCGAGAGTAGAGTGATAGGGTGGTAATTGGCCGGGTTGTATTTGTCCTGCTTTTTGTGCACAGGACATACCTGGGCAATTTTCCACATTGCTGGATAGATGCCACTGTTGTAGCTGTACTTGAACAGCTTGGCTAGTTGCTGAACCTCTTAATGTTATAAATTCAGAAATGTTACAGTAAAGCTGCATGTGCCTTTTTTAAAACAATTACTGTATTTATATTCAAATTGCTCCTTAAGCTGATAAGTTCATGTGGCAGATATTCACACTGGAGACCTTGTAATTTTCATGGCTGGTCTATAATTAGATGTATTTTCTAAGTATAATTTTGAAGAGGAAAAATTCACAACATTTGGGAAAATGCTTTTACAGCTTCAGTGTGTTTCTGTTAATGGTATAATTTAATTTTTTGTAGGCAATTTTGTGTTTCAGCAAAAAGAATTCCTTAAACAGCACCTCCTTTTTTGTTTTGCTATTGGTTTCCTCCCCTTGCTGTAGGGCCTGAACAAATTTACATTTATTGTGAGCTGTCTTCTGAATTCTTTATGGGAAAATTTGCACCAAACTGAGTTTGAATGGATTAATGATGTAGTGTTTATGAAAATGCACAGCCTGACCTGAGCCTTTTTTTTTTTGGTTCTCCACTGTGGCCCTGCCACTGGTCTTTTGCACAAGTTCCTCAGTGAGGCCTACTCAGCATGAGCGAAACTTAACAAAAATGCTGCAAGTACACAGCATCGACACTCTGTCAGGACTGACAATTGCAGGCTGGAGGACAGCGAATGCGGTACCATTATTCAAGAAGGGTAGCAGGGATAAACCAGGTAATTCGAGGCCAATGAGTCTTAACATCAGTGGTAGGGAAACTATTGGAAAAAATTCTAAAGACAGGATTAATCTCCACTTAGAGAGGCAGGAATTAATCAAGGGTAGTCAGCATAGCTTTGTCAGGAGGAGATCATGCCTAACAAATTTGATTGAATTTTTCAAGGAGGTGACTAGGTGTGTAGATGAGGGTAAAGCAGTTGATGTAGTCTACATGGACTTCAGTAAGGCTTTTGATGAGGTCCCACATGGGAGATTGGTTAAGAAGGTAAGCGCCCATGGGATCCAGGGCAATTTGGATCCAAAATTGGCTTAGTGGCAGGAGGCAGAGGGTGATGGTCGAGGTTGTTTTTGTGATTGGACGCTTGTGACCAGTGGTGTACCGCAGGGATCGGTGCTGGGACCCTTGCTGTTTGTCGTGTACATTAATGATTTAGACATGAATATAGGAGGTATGGTAAGTTCGCAGATGACATGCAAATTGGTGGTGTCGTAAATAGTGAGGAGGAAAGCCTTGGATTACAGGATGATATAGATGGGCTGGTAAGATGGGCAGAGCAGTGGCAAATGGAATTTAATCCTGAGAAGTGTAAGGTGATGCACTTTGGGAGGACTAACAAGGCAAGGAAATAGACAATGGATGGTAGGACCCTAGGAAGTAGAGGGTCAGAGGGACCTTGGTGTACTAGTCCATAGATCACTGAAGGCAGCAGCACAGGTGGTTAGGAAGGCAGACGGGATACTTCCCTTTATTAGCCAAGGCATAGAATATAAGAGCAGGGAGGTTATGATGGAGCTGTATAAAGCGCTAGTTAGGCCACAGCTGGAGTACTGTGTGCAATTCTGGTTGTCACACTATAGGAAGGATGTGATTGCACTAGATAGGGTGCAGAGGAGATTCACCAGGATGTTGCCTTGGCTGGAGCATTTCAGCTATGAAGAGAGACTGGATAGGCTAGGTTATTTTCCGTAGAGCAGAGAAGACTGAGGGGGGGACATGATTGAAGTGTATAAAATTATTGGGGGGGCATAGATAGGAAGAAATGTTTTCCTTTAGCAGAGGTGTTCATGCCCAGGGGGT